>NW_028318337.1:1074083-1227681 GCF_062004578.1 Staurois parvus | reverse complement strand
ATGGGTTTGAGATCTGGAGACTGGCTAGGCCACTCCAGGACCTTGAAATGCTTCTTACGAAGCCACTGCTTCGTTGTCCGGGCGGTATGTTTGGGATTATTGTCATGTTGGAAGACCCAGCCACATTTCATCTTAAATGCCCTTGCTGATGGAAGGAGGTTTGCCCTCAAAATCTCACGATACATGGCTCCATTAATTCTGTCCTGTACATGGATCAGTCATCCTGGTCCCTTTGCGGAGAAACAGCCCCAAAGCATGATGTTGCCACCCCCATGCTTCACAGTAGGTATAGTGTTCTTTGGATGCAACTCAGCATTCTCTCTCCTCCAAACACGAGTTGTGTTTCTACCAAACTGTTCTATTTTGGTTTCATCTGACCATATGACATTCTCCCAATCCTCTTCTGGATCATTCAAATGCTCTCTAGCAAACTTCAGACGGGCCCAGACATGTACTGGCTTAAGCTGGGGGACACGTCTCGCACTGCAGGATCTGAGTCCCTGGCGGCGTAGTTACTGATGGTAGCCTTTGTTACGTTGGTCCCAGCTCTCTGCAGGTCATTCACCGTGTGGTCCTGGGATTTTTGCTCACTGTTCTTGTGATCATTTTGACCCCACGGGGTGAGATCTTGAGTGGAGCCCCAGATCGAGGGAGATTATCAGTGGTCTTGTATGTCTTCCATTTTCTAATTATTGCTCCCACAGTTGATTTGTTCACACCAAGTTGCTTGCCTATTGCGGATTCAGTCTTCCCAGCCTGGTGCAGGTCTACAATTTTGTTTCTGGTGTCCTTCGACAGCTCTTTGGTCTTCACCATAGTGGAGTTTGGAGTGTGTTTGAGGTTGTGGACAGGTGTCTTTTATACTGATACAGGTAATGAGTGCAGGACAGAGGAGCCTCTTAAAGAAAAAGGTACAGGTCTGTGAGAGCCAGAAATCTTGCTTGTTTGTAGGTGACCAAATACTTATTTTCCACCATAATTTGCAAATACATTCTTTCCAAATCAGCCAATGTGATTGTCTGGATTTTTTTCTCATTTTGTCTCTCATAGTTGAGGTCTACCTATGATGCCAATTACAGACCTCTCTCATCTTTTTAAGTGGGAGAACTTGCACAATTGGTGGCTGACTAAATACTTTTTTGCCCTACTGTACATTATAAGCACAAAGTATGGACATTGGTTATACCCATGTTGTATAAAAAACAGTGCCCCACTGCAACACACACAAAGCAGCGGGTAGACAGGTAAAATATCAGTATGATCAGAGGACTGTTACCAGTTAAGAGACCTTGTATAACCTCCTTGCCATCTCTTCGAAACAACCTGGATCCCAACCATGCAGGTTTGGGCTCACATCTAAGTTATATGACCCCGAGTAAGGTGCTAACAGGGATTTTACTTATTTTTGATACCTTTTTTCTATACATTGAAGGCCTTGTGGCGCAGTTTTTTTTTTTTTTGGAAGTCTATGAAGATCTATGCCTAAGGTATAATGGTGAGGTAAGCACTGAGCTTGTAAATAAACTATAATCAATAATAATTGGTACCCTTTTTATTAAAAGGATATTTTTATCCGGAAATATAACAAAATTGTTGAATTACTTATGTAGGAACTGCGTAGGCTACAAAAAAAATTTCAAAAGTCATGCACGTTTATTATCTTTTACCCTATGTATAACCAAGCTGCATAGTATAAAGTGATTGATTGGCCAACAGGCTGAACAAAAAAAAAAGTGTATGGCCAGCTTAAGACATGAAAATATAATTATATGAATATTATCTGCTTAAGTAATTTAGATTTGTTTTTTTCTCTTTGTAAACAGTTGCAAATGCTGGGCTATGACATCAGTTGGGCTGCATTTAATATCGTTGAGGTGATGAGTGCATCAAAATTCACATTTAAGGTATGTTATAGGCGTGACATTGACTGAAAATGCTTGCTGCTGATAACAACTGCTAATAGCCTTTGTTTTTGTCTTCTACAGAGGATTGGATACTTGGCTGCTTCTCAATGCTTTCATGAAGGGACTGATGTCATTATGTTGACCACAAACCAAATTAGGAAGGTAGGCGAGTTGCAGCCCTGTTTTAATCTAGGTCATCATAAACTCATTAGTTTCCTTGAGGGGGACAGAAGATTGTATCTAGTGGAAGCAGGGCCTTAAATGCATTCTGAGAATCACTGAAGCTTTAGACTATTTACACATCTTCATAACCAATGTTTAAGGATGTATATGTGTTCCAGGGTCTAGACTAATTTTTGAGCTCCACCATGCGCAATGAATCTCACTTTGATGGACTTTAAAGAACGAGTCTGGGTACTGGCAGTGCTGATTGACATGAACCTAAATTCAAATATGACTTTACCTCTCTTCTATGCTGCATTTGTTAACAAAAAGTAAGTTAGGTTGCCCATATAATGACATTGGGGTTCCATTATGGTCCAACAAGCATTCTGAGTTCAATATACACTCACTGGCCACTTTATTAGGTACACCTGATCAATTGCTTGGTAACACAAATTACTAATCAGCCAATCACATGGCAGCAACTTGATGCATTTAGGCGAAGATGACTTGCTGAAGTTCAAACTGAACATCAGAATGGGGAAGAAAGGGTATTTAAGTAACTTTGAATGTGGCATGGTTGTTGGCGCCAGATGGGCTGGTCTGAATATTTCAAAAACTGCTTATCTGCTGGGATTTTCACACACGATCATCTCTAGGGTTTACAGAGATTGGTTCAAAAAAGAAAAAATATCTAGTAAGTGGCAGTTGTGTGGACAAAAATGCCTTGTTGATGTCAGAGGAGAATGGGCAGATTGGTTTGAGATGATAGGCAACGGTAATTCATGTCAATATGAACCAAAATCTCTAAGGAATGTTTCCAACAGCTTGTTGAATCTATGCTGCGAAGACTTAAGGCAGTTCTGAAGGTAAAAGTGGGTCCAACCCAGTACTAACAAGGTGCACCTAATAAAGTGGACTGCGAGTGTAATTGCCTACTTTGAGAAGGATTCCAATTGCGTCTATTAATTTTTAATAAAAACTTTTTACAAACACAAACTTTGTAGACATTTTCCTGTATCATTCAGCATACATATAGAATTACAGACAAGTACAATTATCAGAGTTGAGGTGGGGTAGAAGATCATATGATTGAACCGAGGTCCAGATACTTGGGTCTGTGTCTGGATTTAATTTTCTGTCCAGTGACCATTAGTATCTACTGCCATATACTAAGATGGATTTCATATGAGCATATTTTGTTCATCATGAATTTGAATGTACAATTATATATGTTTTTTAAACTTTGATTAAACACTTGCCCTCCAAAGGATATACCCCCCCTTCCTGACAGGCCATTTTTTGCGTTGCGGTGATGCGTTACTTTAACTGACAATTGCGCGGTCATGCAACGCTGCACCCAAATAAAATTTATGTCCTTTTTTTCCCTTGAATTGAGCTTTCTTTCGGTGGTATTTGATCGCTTGTGCGCTATAGAAAAAAAAACCGACAATTTTGAGAAAAAAAAAACAATATTTTTGACATTTTACTATTAAACATGTCCCAGTAAAAACATTTTAATCAAATTTAATCATACATTTATGCCAAAATGTATTCCGCTACATGTCTTTGCTAAATTAAAAATCACAATACGTGTAAATTAATTGGTTTGCGTGAAAGTTATAGTGTTTACAAATGGTGGTCTATATATACTGGGATTTTTTTTTCTTTTAATTTTTACTAATAATGGCGGCGATCAGCGATAGTGGGACTGCGGCGGATATTCTGACACTGGGGGGAACTGACTTGGTGTCACTGACATCCCCAGTGATACCAATACAGGGATCAGTGCTAATAAAAAGCACTGACCCTGTACTAATGGCACTGGGCAGGAAGGGGTTAACATGTTGGGCGATCAAAGGGTTAAGTGTGTGCTGGGAGTGTTTTACTAGGGGGTGGTGTGTATGTGTGTGTGATTCACTGTAATCACTGCTGTGGATGGCTGTGCTGTGCACAGCCATCCACAGCAGTGTGCCCGAGCTGACAGGGAGGACTGTTCGTAAACAAAACATTCCTCCTCCCCATCGGAGATCCTCAGAAATCTCCGGGTGCCAGCGAGTTATTAGCAGCTGGGGCCTGGTGATTGACAGCCGCAACCTTAAATGGCGACTTGCGCGCACCCCCTATTTGGAAATGCAAAATCACATATGTATACGTGATTTTGCGCACCGCTGCCGCCCTGTAGCAGCATTTCTGCTATAAGCCGGTCAGCAAGCAGTTAATTGGAGGTTTTTGATAGCTTTGTTTTGTGGAATTTGCATGGTCGTCCTAAAATTTTAGTATGACTTACATTGTCAAACGAGGACGTTCACTTGTTTTATTATGTCAGTAACTGTCATTAACGTGTACATCAACCTCTTGACAGTTGTGAAAGTATTCTAATAATTGTCTGTTCGCTGTTTCTTTGCAGGATCTCAGTAGTCCTAATCAATATGATACAGGTGTTGCCCTGACTGGTTTATCATGCTTTGTAACCCCAGACCTAGCCAGGGATTTAGCCAATGATATTATGACATTGGTAAGTATTAGAGCATGCATGTCCTTTTTTTATTATTTTTTTATTTTTTTTTTTCTGTTAAATAGGAGTGACTTTGTTGAGCAGAAAATATTATCACGATTACATCCGTGTCTCCTTGTGTTTGTCAAGATATCCTTCTCCATGCCCCCCCAAAAAAACAGTCCATTTGGGAAGAAATACTTTTTAGGAATTACAGCTGTGCTACAAAAAGGCTGTGAGCAAACTTCCTCTTGGATTTAAGTGGTAGGAGGTAGCTATCCAAACTAGGTACCCACTGCCCAAGCAAAGATTTTATTGTGCCAAATGTTTTAGTTGGAGGAGGACCTAAAGTGGAACTTCCCCTTTAAGGATATTTTCCAGCTGAAATTATTATTACGCTTTTTTGTAAGGAGGCAGTGGGTATCTCTGAACAAAAACTTTTAGTTTCCCCCAGGATAGCTCCACTTGCTTGGTATTTGGATCTGCTCAGAAGTTAGATTTGTCATATAACCTCTGAGTAATAAGCATATGTGATTTTGATTTTTGGTATCCAATGCCTTTTTGCTAGAGTAACGGTCCTAAGTCTGCTGGGGCTGCTGACATTACTGCAGGGAGACCACAGGCAATACTGGTGATTATTCCTTTGCCCCTGCTTGCCTTTTTGAGCACAAGTTCCCCAGTTCTGTTCCTCTAAAACACCTAGGACATGGCAGCAGGCCATCCATGGATTTAGGCATTAATACCAGATCATCAAAATCTGGTGTTTTTATTCCAGGGTCCAATCAAAAACGGACTTCATTTATGCTAAATGGAGACAGTTAAAGAAAGTTTGTTTATTCAATTTTTGTTAGCATAAAGAAGGTTGCAAGAAACATATACAATGAAGTCTAGAATTTTCTTGATCTCAGGAAACTGTTCTGACATCATTTTATGACAACCTTATACATGCAGAAGACTTTTAATGCACTAGATATAACATACTGACATCCATTCACATCCAGCCACTTGTTCTCTTAACAATAATAATATAGCATAGGTGCAGGATTCAAATTTTTGAACAGTTTGATTTTTGAAAGCCTGGTGCTACTCCTGAAACTTGGTGTATTTATACCGAGAACTTCAACAATAGTATCTGCCTTTTGCCAACATTGCAAGTATCTAGTTATATAAAAACTGAAGGCACTTGTATTGAGATTTTAAAGGCTCTTAAATAACTCAAATCCACGTGTCAAGACTGTAAAATTTAAAAACTGAATTGGTAATTTTATTTAAAAAAGTTTTTTAAAATCATGGAACTGTTGTATACACAGGTACTACATAAATAGAAATCTTAACGATGGTAATTTTTAACATTGCATTAAAATACCTCCTAGCCTCATAGTCGTTCTGTCAACATATATCAAAGGAGCTGTATGCTAGGATCTAATCCTGGATGTTCCTGTCCAGTTATACCATCCAAAGCGGAACACACTAGCACGCATGCATACAGATTCTAAAATGTTCCAGTTGGTGTAAATAGGCGCGTAAGGTAGAACGTCTTTCTAGTTTAAAAAAAAAAGTCTTCACTTTGTGTTCTTTTAATATAATGTATTAATTAAAAAGGCTTCCAAGATGACTTAAGTGAAATATCTTGTGATCACTACAGATGTCCCATACAAAGCCTTACATCAGAAAAAAGGCAGTTTTGATTATGTATAAAGTTTTTCTGAAATACCCAGAGTCTTTACGTCCAGCATTCCCAAGACTCAAAGAAAAGCTAGAGGACCCTGACCCAGGTAAGCATTTAATCTGCCCCCTTTTTTTTCTCTTTACAGCTAGCAGTGTTTAGAGATGTTAGATTGTAAGCAATTTGTCATTATCATTTCCAGGGGTGCAGTCTGCTGCAGTGAATGTTATATGTGAACTTGCTCGTCGAAACCCTAAAAATTATCTGTCTTTGGCCCCCTTATTCTTCAAGCTCATGACATCATCTACGAACAACTGGGTTCTAATTAAAATCATCAAATTGGTAAGCATTAAAGTATATTTTTCCTTTCTCTTATTTCATCCAATTTACAGTTTTTCCACTAGGTGTTAAATTTACACCTCTTCTTGAGTGCAAAATAAAAGGAGGCTGTCGAGTTCCACATTTAAAATCTCTATATTTATCAATTTTAACTCCTTCTTCTTTTCTTGACTTGAGGAAGCTAATATTCGTTACCTTAAAGCTCAATGGAACTTTTGGTTTAAATCTGCTAAATATATTCTAGGTGCATTAAAAAAAAGCTGTGGAAAAACATTTTTTTTTTTTGTTAATTTTAACACAGCCACAGTCGGAGTATGAAATCCTGTCATTTAAGAGCATGCTGCAGAGAAGGACCATTGCTCTCTGTGTGGAAACCGTGCTGGTCTGACATCCGCTTAATCAGACTTCTAGTTTTGCAATTAGCAAAGTGTATGCTTCCTGCTGATTGGAGAGTTCTGGCTCTGACTCAGCAGGGAGTGTGTTGAATCTCTGCAGAGATTGCTGCTTCTCAAAAAAAAAAAAAGAAAAAAAAAAAAAAGTACCTTTTTGTATAGTGCGCTGGCAGGGGACAGTATTTTTTCTTTGGCTATGACTGCTTAAAGTGGTTGTAATCCCTTACATATACACATTGATTTGACTGGCCTCAGGTGATATACAGAGATGAAACAAGTCCTCCTACATAGGTTGCACCTGTATATCTATGGCTGTCTTTCCTCTACATCCATTCAAAGTGCAGAATTTACACAGGATCTCTCAGCTCTGAAAAGTAGGGGGGTAGAGACCTGGAGAGGCTGTCAATCTGTTGGAGTTTCCTCCCTGTCACCATTTTTGTGTTGGTGTCCGGAAAACTTGTCAGAAATTATTCATGCTGACAGTATTAAACATAAATGCCGCTTAGTGCTCTTAATTGAGACAAGTACACACTATAGAGGGATATGCTTAATTCATATTTTGTGTCTGAGATTTACAACCACTTACTAAACCCAGGACCCTACATTCACTATATCTGGTCTCCCATAGTACACAGAACATGGAAATGCAATTATTGTAGTAAATATAAACTGCTGAATAACATTTCTCATCAGCAGTATATAGCAGTCTTGTGACTTTTATCCATGTCTGGCCGAGCACTGGTTAATATTGCAAGAGGAGGTTTCAGCCTTTGAGGCTGCATGACACCTGACCCTCTTTCTGGACAGTGCTGATTGACACATGCACCCTCCCAAAGAAAAAAAAAAACACTCCCTACCAATACACACCAAACTGAGCATGTACAGAGTGACTCCTAGAGCTCTGTACTAACAGCAGATGGATTGTGACCGTAGAAGGGGAGGATCAGAGAAGACAGGATCCAAACAGCCTTTTTACACAATGTGGAGGATTAACCCACAGTGAGTTAAACAAACATTCTTTACTGCATATACAGACTGATTTTACTGTTGTTGGTTTTGTAATAATTTAAAGCAAGAGTTCCACCCAAAAGGGGAAATTCTACTTCAAGACCTTGTTCCCCGCTCCCCATTAAGGAGTGGCACCTTTGGTGCTTTTGATGGCACTTGCTCCCCCTCTTTACTGTACGCAACCCCATCTTTTTAGATCTTCGCAACAAATTGGGTATAATCTTTGCTTTTAGGGGAACTCTACTTTCGTGGGGAAAAAATATTGCAAATAAAAAATGATAGCTTATATAATTGCAACACAAACCATATTGTAATATAACATTATTATAAATTTTCTTTTCAATCTACAGCACTGTAATTATGCAAAGCAATATGGTAACCTGGAGGCATTCTGTACACAGTGTACGAAACTCCAACTACATTTTTCCCACATTTGTGTGTGGACCAGGTTGTGCAGCATAGGTTGGGGCAAACTAAAACACTGCCAAGGTGCCTATTGAAAGTGCCCCTGGAAATGTTGAAGTTTTCCCCAACCATTATAACACTCAGGATGTGCACTAAACACATAGCTATCACAATAAAATATTTCTTGTGAGAGTGGCCCTTTAAATTTTATACAGATTGGAAATTACTATTTGGAATGTGTACACTTAAGTGCTAGGTGAAATAGCACATCTGGCACTTATGCTTTACATCTCCTGAGCAGTCAACGTAGTTATTAATATCCTGGAAGTAGTTTATCAGGCACTGCTCTCTCAAGTGTGCATAAAATTGCTTGCGTGTAACAAATTGTTTGGCATGCTACACTCTTTAGATACAGAGATCTGGGGAGTGCTAGGTGAGTGCATTACTAACATGTGCCAAGGACACCCTTTTGACAATTATACTTGCCCTTAAAGTTAGCCACTTGAGCCCCTTTAAAGCGCAGCTCCAGTCTCCAAAGTTTTTGTAGACTTTTAATAAACAGTCGCTCACCTGTCCTGTGTTCCAGCGCTGTGCTCGGCCAGCAGTTTTCAACCTCCTGTGTCTCTCTTCGTGGTGCTGGCATCTTTACTATGGGCATTTGGCTGTAACAGCTGGTGGCTTCACAGCTGGGTGCCTACTGCACATGCGTGAGTGGCTCTGCACAACGTGAATAGGTCCGGCAGTCTCCTGGGACCAGAAGTCTACTGGAGGGAAGGGGGGGTGGAGAACTTCCACTTTTGATCGCCTAGGCGGGCGGAGCGAAAGTGGGAGTGGGTACCTGTCAAAATCAGGTACCCTCTCTCTCCCTCTTCCCTGAAAGCTCCATTTCCCAAACAGGAGCTGGATAGGAAGCCTTAAAGCGGACCTTCTCCTTTTGGGTGGAGTTCCGCTTTAAAGTTTTATCCCCTTCATGACCAGGCTATTTTTCCCTATTTAGCACTGCGCTACTCTAACTGGTAATTGCATGGTCATGCAACGCTATACCTAAACAAAATTTGTATAATTTTTTTCACACAAATAGAGCTTTCGTTTGGTGGTATTTGATCACCACTGGGTTTTTTATTTTTTGTGATATAAAGGAAGAAAGATTGAAATGTGAAAAAATATTTTTTTTTTACTTTCTGCTATAAAACCTATCCAATAAAAAAAATTTAAATCAAATTTCTTCATAAATTTTGGCCAAAATATAATCTGCTTCATATTTTTGTGAAAAAAAAAAAAAAATCCCAATAAGTGTATATTGTATCAAGTGTATATTGTTTGGTTTGCATGAAGGTGATGGCGTCTACAAACTATGGTGTGTGTGTGTGTAATAAATAAATTTTTATATAGAGATATAGATAGATGGATAGAGAGATAGAGAGATAGATAGATATGTGATCACTTATAAAACGGGAAAAAAGTATTTATAAGGTTTTATTTTATATGTATACACAAATGTTTTGCCTTTAATTTCTATTTTGAACTGAGTGGGTTGTTTTAGAAGGTGAGGCTTTACATATTCTTTAAAGTGATACTAAAGCTTCATTTTTTTTTTAAGAAAATAATAAACATGTCTCACCTGCTCTGTGCAGTAGTTTTGTACACAACTGCCCCGATCCTCTTCCTTTTGGGCTCCCCACCGACACTCCTGGCTCCTCCCCTTTGATCAGTGCCCCCAGAGACATTTGCTTGCTCTGAGGGCACTGATGTGTGCTCCTTCCCAAGCTGCTGCTCTATACGTCCATAAGACACACAGACCCCGCCCCCCACTCTTGGCTCACTGGCTGTGATTGACAGCAGTGGGAGCCAATGGGCTCTTGCTTCTGCAACAGCCAGTGAGGAAGGATAGTCTCCATACAGCTGAGGCTATGATGAACATCACTGGGACAAGGGGGCTTAGGTAAGGATTGCCTAGGGGGGGGGGGGACGACACTGTACATGGAAGATTTTTAGATCTTTTTTACCTTCATGCATAGAATGTATGAAGGTGAAAAACCTTGAGCCTTTGGAGCCACTTTAAATTAACAGAACAGTGCCCCATTGAGGAAACATCTCTTCTGTGGGCACTGTGTATCCTCCCATTATTTTGGTTATTACAGTTCAGTTTCCCTTTCCATTTTATTTCTAGTGCAAGTACATAAACATTTCAGTGACACCATAGTCCATATGATTTGTTGAAAAGTCTTATGTAATTAAAATAAATTCTTTAAGTGCAAGTTACCCCAGCAATTACCTTCTCTTATTTGCTTCCCTTTTGGCCCGTTATACAGTATATTGCATTACCATTTGTTATATTTGTTTGATAAATGCATAAATACTGTTGATCCTGCCCAAAATCTAGTCAGCTGTTAACTTCCTGTGGGCTGTGCAGCAGTATCTCAAGCCTTATCAGCTCTACCCAGTCCACCTCTTTGTCCTGCTGCCTCCCCCCCATATATTGTAGAGGGGGAGGTGTTCTGAAGTCCTAACATTATTTTGTCTTAGTGGACACAGTACAATGGGGGAGGGGTTGGGGATAAGTGCAGCCACCACATCCAAGGGCTGGTTGGTAAGCTGCATTATATATATAAAGGTTGTTCTTGTGCTTCGATATATTTCAATTTTAAATTGATCTTGTATTTTCCTCCACTCTTTTTTGTGTTTAGTTTGGTGCACTTACTCCCTTGGAACCACGACTGGGAAAGAAGCTTATTGAACCACTGACCAACTTAATACACAGGTAGCTTAGTCCAGCCTTTGTTTATTTTTTTAGTTTTTCTTGCTAAAAGTTCTAGATATTGTTTTAGGCAGGTGTTCTTCAGATTTTGCTTTTTCTTTGTGGTTTATTTTTGGTCATGTTATCATTATTGGTCATTTCACACACAATGTGCGGCTGCCAGGGAGGTAAACTGCTATTGTTTCCTCTCTGTCAGCTGTCCTTTTGGCTGTGGTAGGGGGCTGTGTAGTGCACACACTTCTCCCTATTTTTTTGGGGGACAAACTTTATTTTAAGTGTACAAATGTACACTTCATTCATGGCATTGTACAGCAGTGCAGTGCTCTGCAATAAAATGCAGCATGCCTGCAGGTTAGCGCAGCTCCAGGCTGCATTGCAGTGTGAATGGGACACACAGGAAATGGTTGTTTTCGGTGTGTCCTTGCAGTGACAGGCCTTTTACAATGCAGTAAAACATCTTTCCCCGTGTGTGTTAATTAGTCCTAAGGCTGTACTATGTGCAGTGATTGGCATTTAACTGCATTGTAAAACGTCAGTCTCAGCAAGGATACCGAAGAAAACAATTGTTTTCTATATGTTCCATTCACACTGCAACATAACCCAGAGCTATGCTGCAGCAAGCTGCGATTAAATGCAGATATGCTACATTTTATTGCAACTCGCTCTACAACATCTCATGTCACTGTACAGCAGCGCAGCAGATCAAGTGGGGAGGGGAAAGAGCTGTGTGTGTGTGATGAATTGCACAACACATTGCCCCCTACCACAGCCATAATGGACAGAGAAAACTGCAGTGGTTTACTTTCCTGGCAGCTGTACGTTGTGTGCAAACTTGCCGTAATTCGAAAAGCAGAGCAAAAACAGTTTCTCATGAATGACAAATGCTGCTTATTATGCATACGTCTGAGATCCTTCTGAACTGCTTCAAAGGTACTTCTGCTCTCTTGACCTCTCCACAAGCTGCAGCCGGCTATTTTTTGAATTTACTTTGATTCTGTTGGGAGGAAAAGCAGTTGTGATGCATACAAATACCATGAATTAGATAAATATATCAAAGTAGTTCTAGGATCATAAAAGGCTGATGTTTCGGGTAATGTGCATACAACACAGTCATTGCTTTACTCTGTGGCTCACAGTTTCCTATATATGCTTTAAGTATATAATTAAATTTTTTTTTTCTTTCATAAACAGCACATCTGCAATGTCCTTGCTCTACGAATGTGTAAATACTGTAATAGCAGGTAAGTGAAATGAACATAGAGTTGACACCACATATTTAAAGGAATAAATATTATGATTTAGATTTTTACATAAAACCATTTATATCTGAGAAGTAGGGCACAATATGTCTGGTATTGTCGACATATTCCAGATTCTTTTATACCTTCTGTGTGTTCGCTTAACACAAAAATTATTTTGAATACTAAAATTTACAGAGATCTTTTCTCATTCAGCAAGATTGATTTTAGTACTCCTATAAAGTTAATTTGCAGTTGCCGTTTTAGATTGACACTCCTAATTTTAAGTGGAATTCCAGACACAACCTATTTTACCAGTGGAAATCTGCTGTTCCTTTTTGAGGCATCTTCTCAGCAGTAAGTCTTGCAGGAAGCTAACTCCCAGAGTCATAAAATTAAGTGTCCTTGGAGTGCACCCATTCCTGGTGTTACTCATTTCAACTTGTAATAAGACATCCAAATCTTACATTGAAAGCAAACGTGTTTTGCTCATGCAGGGCAAAAATGATGGGTTTGCTATTGTTTTTTTTTTTTTATTCTACTTTTTTCCATATTTAACAGGGCTTACCCAAACGTTCAACATCATATGTTTCCATTGTAAGCAGTCAGAACTGATGCAAGTTGGGACACACTGTAAAATCTACATAAAAACAGAATGCAATGATTTAAAAAATTTAAAAAGCCATATTTTATTCACAATAGAAAATATAACATATATCAAATGTTTAAACTGAGAAAACATATCATTCTAAGAAAAAATAAGGTCTTTTTGAATTTGATGGCAGCAACAAGTCTCAAAAAAGTTGGGACAGGGAAACAAAAAGCTGGCAAAGTTAGTGGTACTAACAAGGAAGATCTGGAAGAACTTTTTGCAAACATATTAGGTTAATTGGCAACAGGTCAGAAACATGATTGGGTATAAGAAGGGCAACTTAGCCCCCGTTCAAATCAAGCCTGACTTTGAAATCGTGCGACTTACAGTGAAGTCACATGATTTCAAAGTCAGGGGACCCGCCTATTTCAAATGCGATTTGCAAGACATCTGATACAGATGTCTATGCAAATCGCACAAAAGTAGTGCATATACTACTTTTGAAATTGGTGCAGCTCCGGCCACGTCAGAACCGCACCGATATGACCGCTCCAATTGCGGACAATTGGGTGCGAATTGGCATGCGATTTGCAAGTCACAGGGGATGCAAATTGCATGCCAAGTCGCACCGATGTGAACAGGGTATTAGAGAGCCAGAGAGTCTCAGAAGTAAAAATGGTTCACCAATCTGTAGAAAGCTATTAAAAACAGTTTAATAATTTCAGAATAATGTTCTTCAACATAAAATTGCAAAGACTTTATATCATCATCTACAGTACATAATATATTCAAAAGATTCTGAGAATCTGGAGAAATCTCTGTGTGCAAGGGACAAGGCCGAAACGCAATATTGAAAAAAGAAGTCATATCTGAACATGATCCGTGTCTTTTGGGCCAAAGTTCATTTAAACTGGTCTGTTGCAAAGGGTAAAACTGTCCTGTGGTCAGAGAAATTGAAAGTTGACATTCTTTTTGCCAACCATGGTTTCCACATCCTCCAGACTAAAGAGAAGAGGGACCTTCAGGTTTGTTATCAGCGTCCAGTTCAAAAGCCCTCATCTCCGATGGTATAGGAAGTATGAAATTGGCAATTTACACATCTGGAAAGGCACCATCAATGCTGAATGTATAGAAGTATATCCAGGTTATAGAGCTGCATATGTTCAGGCTAGAAATCCAGCAATTGGTCTCCTCAGCTCCCAGATGTTTACAGAGTGGTTTTAGAAGAAAGAATGCTACACCATGGTAAACATGGCCCTCTATCAATTGTTTTGTAATTGAGGTTGTACTTTGCCAGCTTTTTTGCTGCCCTGTCCCAACTTATTTTGAGACGTGTTGCTACCATCAATTTCAAAATTACCTTTTGTTTTTTTTGCCAAAAATGGTACATTTTCTCAGTGTAAACATTTGATATGTTTTCTATTGTGAATAAAAGATGAGTTTGAGATGTGCAAATCATTGCATTCTTTCTTAATGTAGATTTTACACAACCTTTTTAAACTGAGGTTGTGCATTACTACATCATCGGTTGGTAAGATAGTGTTTGGTGAAAAATGTCAAAATGTTTTTACTTATAGAACAGGGGAAGCCTTTTCAAGAGGTAGAACAGAATTAGGGAAGGAAGAAGGGATAAGGGGAAAGCTTAAGTTTGCCTTTGCTTTGCTCCACTGCCACTCTATTCAAATGCTAGGAGTGAAGTAAATCCCTAATATATCCAGGTTTGGAAGAGCGTATGATTCAGTCCAATTAACAGCACTGTTGCCAGTGCTATTACATGGGGACAGAGAGAGTCCCTCACCAAGTGTAAACCACTAGAGCAACTCCAGACCTACACAGGACTTTCTTAATTCCTGATAGCTGAACAGAGTTGCGTATAAAGAAATGTGCATTAGGCAAAAGGAGTATTACAGAAAACCTATTGCTTTGCCCTACATAGTAAAAACATGCGTAAATTGACGGCTCTATATAAGTACCTGAAGTTAATAAATAAATAGTGCTACAGCATAATCATGCATTTTTAAGTGCGCTTTTTTTGCACATTTTTACATATGTTTTAGATGCGTTTCAATGTGTTTTTATTTATATATTTATTTTACATGCGCTTTGCGTATGCTCTCATTGAAGTCTATGGGGCCAAAAATGTATTGTCTTGTCCCCAAAGCGGCATTTGCACCTTTTTTTAAAAATTGCATTTCACCATGTTTGCAATGATGGGAATGGGCACCATAGAGAATAACATGATTTTCATTGTTTTGCATGGCAGTAGACGTAGGAAAAAGCACACTAGGGTGAATGGAATTTGAAAGTGATTCTTCATGTGAGAAGTATTGCGTGATTACCCTGAAAGCCTCTTTCTAAATAATGCTAGATTATTGGCTGTGTCTCACTTTTTTGTAGGTTTCAGTCAGAGTCTTAGAACAAGCATTTAAAATGAAAGTCAGAAAAGTGTCACAACTTTTTTCTATACCTGTTTTTGGTCAGAAGCTTGGACAGCACTGAAGTCAAAGCATCAAAATGACAGGAATCAAGCCTTCTCAAAGGGAGAGTTCAGTAATAGCCTCTAATAATCTTTCATAGCAGCAGTTCTTTTAAGCGAACTTGTGCTTTCCCTGAGCGGGTTAAAGAAATAGGGAATTTTAATGGCAGCCCTTCCTTCCATATTACAACTTTTATACTCTGTGTTTGGCTGCTTATGCACCTGGTGCTGCCACAAGTGGACAGAAATCATATCATCAGCTCTGTATAGACTCCAATACACAACTTGACACTTAGACAGGGTTTCCTTTCTTTGCTTCTAGCTTTTGAAGTGTAAGGGGAGTGAAAGGAAGGTGGGTTATGTGCTTGTTGTTGTGGCATTGAAGTGAACCTGTAAATTTACTTTGCCATAGGCAAAGCACAGGTTCATTTAAAAGTATAACTTAGGTGTGAAAATTAGCATAAAAATCCACAGAACTATTTTTGACATTTATAAAATGCTTTTAATTCATACTTTACTGTAACATTGTGTACAGGTAATTATCCCCTGACATGCTGTGTTTGTTCTGCTTACCCATAGTTTTAATATCATTATCATCTGGGATGCCTAATCACAGTGCCAGTATTCAGGTAATTCTACTTAATTGTCCTTATCCTTCAAGCATTTTTTCAGGTAGCCGTTAGGAGTGTTAAAAGCTATAGATTTGACAGTCTTGCTTGATTACCACTTGTTTTTCTTTTTCTTTCTTTTTTTTTTTTTTTTTTGTGTTCCCCCAGTAAGTGACATTTGGTTTTTTCACTTTGTTGGTTATAGCAGAAAGTTATTCTAACCCATCTATTCTTTGTAGCTCTGTGTCCAGAAGTTAAGGATTCTTATTGAAGACTCTGACCAAAATTGTAAGTGAAGTTATAGGGAGATAAATTACAGATATTCCTTAGACTGCACTCCAAGCTTATAGTTTTGTGTTTGTTAACAGTGAAGTATTTGGGGTTGTTGGCTATGTCCAAAATCTTGAAGACCCATCCCAAATCTGTTCAGTCTCACAAGGACCTTATCCTGCAGTGTCTTGATGACAAAGATGAGTCCATAAGGTTGCGAGCCCTGGATTTGCTTTATGGAATGGTAAGGAAGTTTTATATCTAACTCATTTATTAAAAGACCATGATTGTGAAACGCAAGGTAGTGTTTATGAAGAATCCATATCAAAATCTACAGACTACCATAAGAAAATTAAAGAAGGTTCTGAGGTAACAAGTTTTAGCTCAGTTGCTTGGCTAGTCTTAAAGATTATCACTAGAAGAAGGCATCTTCTTTTTCTTTTGATCGAATGCAGTGATATAAGACAGTGGGTTTTGCAAAATACAAAAGTATTTAAAAGTATTCTGCTCTGCTAGCCTCCCGAAAAGGACTTGGTAAACCTTCCAATTTACAGAAAAAGGCCTCTCAGTTGCACAAGTTTTCAAAAATATAATCATTTTTCTGCATTGCCACTTAACTGACCTATACGCTTGTCATTGAGTGAAATGCGGGGTCTGGAAACTGGTAGCAACATAAACTCACCAGCCACTTTATTAGGTACACCTTGCTAGGTTGGACTTCCTTTTGCCTTCAATACTGACTTAATTCTTCATGGCATAGATTCAACAAGGTTTTGGAAACATTCCTCAGAGATTTTGGTCCATATTGACATGATAGCATCATGCAGTTGCTGCAGACTTGTTGGCTGCACATCCATGATGAGAATCTCCCATTCCACCACATCCCAAAGGTGCTCTATTGGTTTGAAATCTGGTGGCTGTGGAGGCCATTAGAGCACAGTGAACTCATTGTCATGTTCAAGAAACCAGTTTGAGATGATTTGTGCCTTGTGACATGGTACTTCCTGCTGGAAGTAGCCATCAGAAGATGGGTACACTATAATCATAAAGGGATGGACATGGTCAGCAACAATACTCGGGTATGTTGTGGCGTCTTTACGATGTTCAATTAGTACTAAGGGGCCCAAAGACAATATCCCCCGCACCATTAAACCACCACCACCAGCCTGAACCATTGATACAAGGCAGGATGGATCCATGCTTTCATGTTGTTTACGCAAAATAAATATATATATATATATATATATATATATATATATATATATTAAAAAAAAAAAATTATATAAACTAAGCGTTTGGTGTAGAGATTTAGTCATCAACACTTACTGTGTTGATGGTTGAATTGAGCCATTTTCTCCCAAAATTAAAAGTCAAAAACTACAAATACTGTAGCTGTTGACTTTAAATATGAGGACACTTACCCTTCCAGGAATCCAGCGCTGTCCTCACCTGAGCCGTTTCTTCATTTGGCTTCGGGTCCAGACGCCAGCATCTTAACTAAGGGAAACAGGCAGTGAAGCCTTGTGGGTTTACTGCCAGTTTCCAACTGCACATGCGCAAGCCGCACTGTGCTTTGTGAATGGTCCTGCAAGTCTTCTAGGACCTGTGATATGTCCCGAAAGGATGGGGGGCCAACGTCTGTTCAAACTGCCAAGAGTGGAAGCAAGTACCCACTCCCCTCTCCCCTCCTAAAAACTGCCAATTCTTAGAGGGGGGGATGCTTTTAAGAGTAGTTCTGCTTTAAGGAACCTGGGAATCTAAACCAGAAAATTGTACAGAGATCTTTATAGCAGGGTTCTGACTCAAGATTGTCTGATAGGAATTACAAATCCTTTTTGCAGATAAATCAATTAACATATATGAATTTCAACTGTGTATTTGGCTATGTGCCAGTTTGGCTTTTATGCATTGTCTGATAAAATGAATGCTTTATTGCACAGGACCATTGTGGTGGTACAGTGACTGAGTTCATGAGTTGCCACTGATATTGTACTATAGCAAGAACAACTGATTTCTTTTGCAGTTTTGAAACAATGATTACTCATTCATAATGGTGTTTAATAAATAGTGGGTGGGAATTGAACCAAACTAGATCAGACAGAATATGGACCCGATGTCGATGGCAACCAATCAGCTTTTATTTTCAGCTTTGAGAATGGAAAACAGAAGCTTTTTTGCATGCACAGCTGCTCCAGTATCTGTTTGCTCCAGTTTTGATAAATCCTCAGTGACTAAAGTTCATCTTGTATAAAAATACAGACATAAATTGGTTATTACAGAAGGATTAATGTAGAACTATTGGCAAAATATCACAAGGGAAGGTTGTAACCCCTGTCAAAATGTTTTCACCCTCTGTGTCCCATTGCAGAGTTTTCCCTTTACTTCCTTTCCCTTAGCAGGACAGGAAGTTAGAGGAAATCTCTGCAAATTAAGTGAATTCCTTGGGGACCCCCGAATCACCAGAACTAGTGTCCCCATTGGAATATTTCCCCTCTATTACTTTTTTGGGGACAACCCAAAATTTGGGATTTTTTTCTACTTTCACTCTCATTGATAATGGCAAACTGGACAAATAGGGTGAATCTCCTTAATGGGGACCCAGACAGCAATAAAAACTGACAAGCATTCTAATTCCTATCCAAAATTAGAAAACAAATTGTCTTTAGTTCTACTTTAAAGCTGAGGTTTATTCTGCTTATATTTTACCTTCTCTGGTTCCTCCTTTGCCCCACTTATCAACATACTTATGAAATGTTTAAATGATCCCTTTCCATTTTTATTATATTCCCTGTTTTAAGCCCCATGACATCATCACTCTGTGTCTATGTAACGTAGGCAGATAATGGTTGGTGGTCAAGAGAGTGCTGTACCTGGCTTTCTGAAAATAACATAGAATCCTACCTTCATACACCTCTTAAAAGCTCTGAGATCTAATGCAAACAGTTGGGCGGCAATTGGGAGTATTATGCAAATCAAAAATTGCCACCCTGGTGGAGTATGCATTACTAGGCAAGGTCGGTTTACGTGTAGACTGCCCTAGATAATGTTCACAAGTGATGCAGAGCCTCCATTATTGACAGTACTCAAATCCAATGAACGCGAAAGCTTGGCCAGGAACTTCAAGTGTGAAGAGTAAAGCATTAGATGATAGTGGATGTTCTTCAGCCAGTAAACAAGTCAGGCTCTGACTTGCTGCAGCTTCTAATGCACACTGCAGTGAAATCATAGAAAACCATTTCAATACAGGAGAGGAACCTGTACATCTGTACAAGATCAAAGGTAAGGCTGGAGTTCGGCTCTAAATAAATGAGCTACGTGCCTAATATACACCATGCATATGCTGCTGATATAGCACAATGTTATGACAGTTGGGGTAAGAAGTGCAAAACGGCAGTGGATTGACAGGTGAATATTTTGTGTTCTGATACTTTGTGTGATATTTTTTTTGTATTTTATTTTTTGGTGTTTTTAATGTTTTGTACAGGTGTCAAAAAAGAATCTGATGGAGATTGTGAAGAAATTGATGATCCATGTTGACAAAGCAGAAGGAACTGCTTACAGAGATGAATTACTGACAAAAATTATAGATATATGCAGCCAATCTAATTACCAGTATATTACCAATTTCGAGTGGTAAGCAATGTTTACAGAAAAACATGTTTGACACATTTTCTCTTTTCTTTTTTTTTTGTTAGAGGGAGCCATGTGCATCATCAGTCTTATCTCTTTTATAGGTATATTAGCATTCTGGTAGAGCTCACACGTCTGGAGGGGACACGCCATGGCCACCTTATAGCTGCTCAGATGCTTGATGTTGCCATAAGAGTAAAGGCGATTAGGAAATTTGCTGTATCTCAGATGGCCACATTGCTTGATAATGCCCACCTGCTAGCCAGCAACACTCAACGCAATGGAATATGTGAAGTTCTTTATGCAGCTGCTTGGATCTGTGGAGAGTTCTCTGAGTAAGATATATATATATTTTTAGTTTTTGATTTTTAGAAGCCGTTTAAAAAAACAAAACAAAATACCATTCTTTCCTTTTAAAGTGGAACTGTTGACAGAAAATGAAGTCCTGTTAGATCACGTCAGGCTGGCCCCTTTTGAATGTATAGCTATGTATAACGTCAAAAATAAGTGTCTATACTGTTTAAATCCAGTAATACTGTGGGGTTTATTAACTAAAGCTGGAGAGTGCAAAATCAGGTGCACTTCTGCATAGAAACCAATTACCTACCAGGTTTTATTGCCATAGCTTAACTGAACAAGTTGAGGTTAGAAGCTGATTGGCTACCATGCACAGCTGTACCAGATTCTGAGTGAACCAGATTTAGTAAATCTACCCTGCTGTCTCATCCTGCTCTGCAAATGCTCTGTTGCTCTCAATTTGTAGACACTGCCGTATTTGTAGAAGCCCATCTGCTTACAGCCTTAAAGCAGAATTAAACCCTCCCATTCTTTACATCCAAGGAAGCTGCTTGTTTGATCTGCAACTGCCACGGTGCTGCACATGTGATCATTTATGACACCAGTCAATGATGGTTTGAGAGTTTGGTTGAGAGCACAAGCAAATGTGACCATTAGCAATCCTGGAATTCCAGGAATGTAACTGTTTTTTGAAACCGTTAAATCAATGGGTTTTCTTCTGCTTTATGTTTTACTGATGTTCAGGGGCTCTGATTTTGGTAAGATAATTATTAATGTGGAATGTATGTTCCTTGCTAAAGAGCATTACTTTTTGTCAAGCTGTTAAGTAAATCTTTGCTTCATTCTTCACATAACTGGGCCTTTTAATATTCCTGGCTATGTTCTCTTTCGGAGAGACAGGGTAAAAAGGAAAGGTGGTGGTGTCTGTCTCTATGTGGGAAGTGATCTCAGAGTGAGTGTAAAAGAGGGCTTAGTTGATGGAGAGTGTGATGAGGCTGAAGCATTATGGGTGGAACTGCACATGGGGGTGTGTACTACAAAGGTAATCATTGGAGTTGTTATAGGCCATCCAGTGTTAATGAGGAGGCAGAGACTTGGCTCTGTGCACAGATTGAAAGAGCTGCAAGGGCTGGGACAGTGATAATAATGGGGGATATTAACTATCCAGAAATTGACTGGAGTAATGGCACTGCAGGAAAAGTTAAAGGGCAAAAATTTATAAACCTACTACAGGACAATTTTATGGTACAGTTCATAGAGGCCCCAACTAGGAATGATGCTCTGCTGGACCTGGTAATCTCAAACCATGCAGAGCTTATTACTAATGTCCATATAAAAGAACATCTGGGTAGCAGTGACCATAACAGGATTTCATTTATTGTTAGCTGTAAACAGCAAGCACATACGGGGAAAAATAAATCCGCTCAATTTTAAGAGCTAATTTTCCAAGTCTGAGAGCCACTCTCCAAGACTTCGACTGGGAGGGAATATTGGCATCGGTGAACATAACATAGAAATGGGAGTTCTTCAAATAGACTGTATGTGAACACACTGCAAAATATATTCCCATGGGCAACAGGTTTAAAAGGCTAAAAATCAAACCTATGTGGCTTATGGCCAAAATTAAAAAAAAGCTATAAATAATAAGAAACACTTTTATTAAATATAAAAATTAATGAACGTTATTGTTTAAATGATACTAAGAATATAACAGAATATGTAAAAAGGAAATCAAAAATTGAAACGAACGACAGATTGCAAAAGATAGCAGGACAAATCCCCAAAAATTCTTCAAATATATTAATAGTAAAAAGGTTCAGTCTGAGCATGTAGGTCCTTTAGTGGGTGACTGGGGACAAAGAGAAGGCAAATGTATTAAATACCTTCTTCAGCTTCGTGTATACAAAGGTGCATGGGGGAGCTGTTCTCCATAATGGGCATGGTATTGACACAGCTCCAGATGATCCACATTGGCTCACAATTGATATGATCCAGAAATATTTAGACAGAATAAAGGTGAATAAAGCACCTGGACCAGATGGCATACACCCATGAGGCCTTAAAGAATTGAGCTCTGTCATTTTACAGCCGTTGTTTCTAATTTTTAGGGACTCTTTAATGACTGGCATAGTACCACTGGATTGGCGTAAGGCCAATGTGCCTATATTTAAAAAGGGCTCAAAATCTTTACCAAGTAATTACAGACCTGTTAGTTTAACTTCTATAGTTGGGAAGATACTGGAGAGTTTAATAAAAGACCACATAGATGAGTTCTTGCTGGAAAAAAATATTTTGAGCAGCAGACAGCATATGGATTCATGAAAGACAGAGGTTGTCAAACAAATCGGATTGCTTTTTATGAGGAGGTGAGCAAAACCTTGGACAGAGGGGTGGCTGTGGACGTTGCATACCTGGATATTGCAACCAGCATTTGACACAGTTCCCCACACACGGCTAATATGTAAGGTAAAGTCTACAGGCTTGGAAAAATCCATTTGTAAATGGATAGAAAACTGGCTGAAAGACCGAATTCAGACAGCAGTGGTTAATGATTCATACTCTGAATGGTCTAGGGTTGTCAGTGGTGTACCCCAAGATTCAGTGTTGGGACCCTTACTTTTTAATATATTTATAAATGATATAGGGTCTGGGATTAAAAATATAATTTCAGTCTTTGCAGATGACACCAAACTGTGCAGTGAAATAACGTCCTTACAAGATGTCTTCAACTTACAAGCTGACCTCAATGCACTGTTTAATTGGGCAACTATGAGGCAAATGAGGTTTAATGTTGATAAATGTAAAGTTCTGCACTTGGGGGCTAAGAATATGTATGCACCATACATACTAGGGGGGGGGGGGGGGTACAGCTGGGGGAATCAGTGGTGGAGAAGGATCTGGGAGTTCTAGTAGATCACAAGCTTAATAATGGCATGCAATGCCAAGCTGCGGTTTTTAAAGCAAGCAAAATCCTCTCTTGTATTAAGAGGTATAGACTCCAGAGAGAGAGATATCATATTAGCCCTGTACAAATCATTAGTAACACCTTGTCTGAAATATGCAGTTCAGTTTTGGGCACCAATTCACAAAAAGAACATTGGGGAACTGGAGAAAGTGCATAGAAGGGCAAACAAACTGATAAGAGGCATGGAGGAACTCCGCTATGAGGAAAGATTAGAGGAGCTGAATTTAATCTCTCTTGAAAAGAGGAGATTAAGGGGGGATATGATCAACATGTATAAATACATCAGTGATTCATATAGTGAACTCGGTATACAGTTATTCACCCTTAGGTCATCACAGATGACAAGGGGGCACTCTTTACATCTGGAGGAAAAAAAATTTAATCTCCAAATACGGAAAGGTTTCTTCACAGTAAGAGCTGTGAAAATGTGGAATAGACTCCCTCAAGAGTTGGTTCTGGCCAGCTCAGCGGATTCCTTTAAAATTGGATTCTTTCCTAGATACACATAATATAACTGGATACTAACATTTATAGGTAAAGTTGATCCAGGGAATATCCGATTGCTTCTCGGGCAATCAGGAATGAATTTTTTTTCCCAGCAGGAGCAAATTGGATCATGCTTTGCTGTTTTTTTGCCTTCCTCTGGGTCAACGGAGTATAGGATTATAAGTTTTTTTGTTTTTTTTTCTGGGTTGATCTGGATGGACTTTTGTCTTTTTTCAGCCAGACTAACTAATGTAACAATGTAAGTGTAACGTTCCACTTTAAGTTTTGGTGGATGTGATTAATGTTAGTATTTTTAAAACCCTTTCTCTTTCTAATTTTGTAATTGTGTGTACATGTATATAGTTTTCTTATTTGTACAGTACAGGACACTGGAACCTTTAGTAAAACATTGGGTTGTATACAACTACTTTCATGGTGATTGGACACTCAGGGGGGTGGGGGTGGAAGCTTGCAGGGACATCCCCTCTATAACACTTCCCACTCCCACTTAGCCTCAGTTTTTTGCTAGTGTACCTAGGTGTTGGACCTCTTCTCTGTACTGTGAGAGGCTTGCTTCTTCACTTTTGGAGGCTTTTTTTGCAAAGCTTATTTTGCTCTCAAGATTCCTGGCTGCACCATTGCCACTCTGGTTCGTTCTGCAGCTTCTGGATCAGTGGACTCCTGAGCTGAGCCTTGGGGTACCAAACTTGGACCTTGGATGAAGATGAAAGGCCAGCCTATAGTGTTGCTTCAGGCACTGGATTCTGTGTGGGAGCTTACTATGGCACATGGTGCATTGCGTTGAGTTACCTGCAGCATGCTATATAGGTCAAGGGACATGGTCTGTTGGCAATAGAGCCCTGTCTCACCATGGAGGGTGAAGTTAGGATGGGGTTTCATCTCTCCTACCCTGTTTGGAGGGTGAAGCTGTCTGCCAGGAAGTGCAGGGATGCTGTGACACTTTAATCGTTATCAAGGCCATGGATGGTAGCTCACTGCCATTTAAATTGTCACTATATTTTTCGCCTTCAGTCTGGCGCAAGCCTCCTTCATTTGGTGCTACTGTACCTGCATGGCCTTGGTTTCAGCTGCTTCACTGAGCAATGTGCATGCCATTTTCTTTCTCTGGGCAGGCTTTCTCCTGAACGCTCCCTCCACACTGCAGAACAGCGATCCCTGGACACTTTCCTGGGTTCAGCAGCTTAAATGCATGGCTCAGAAGACTTGCCCTTTCCACATCAACCTTAGTCATAAGTACCCCTCTGATTATATTTACATTGCGCATGGTAGTTAACAAGTGCTGGGTCACACTCCGCATATGGCTTGACTGGTAGTCTATCTGCACTGGGCCCTAGTACCCCCTTTGGATAGTTGCCTCCAGTCTGCCTTCTTGCCTTCCTTTGGTGACTCCAGTGATTCTTTGCCAGCTCAGCCTTCCTCCTGTCTATCAAGGGAGGCATTTTCTGCCACAATGTTTGAGTTCATGAGCATAATTTATGCCCTTTTAGAGGCCAAAGTTAATGGGGTTTGCAAGTGAGCCCCTTCAGTCTCCCTCTTGGGTCAATCTCTGACTTTGCCTAGGCTATAGCCACACTGCCTGAGGTGGAGGTACACAAAGATGATCCCCATTCCCCTTCTAAGGATTTGGAATAGGGTCATTTGCCTTTGCCTAAAATTTCATCCAAGGATACCATTTGCTACTCTTATTGATGCAGTATTCTCTTGTTTAGCATTAGGGCAGCCTGAATCTGCTCACCCCATGGTCTCCAGCCTAGATTCCCTACAGT
The DNA here is from genome assembly GCF_062004578.1 of Staurois parvus. Taxonomy (NCBI): domain Eukaryota; kingdom Metazoa; phylum Chordata; class Amphibia; order Anura; family Ranidae; genus Staurois; species Staurois parvus. Next base: position 1,202,201 of record NW_028318337.1, on the reverse strand, counting down.
TATCAAGCCTGCTAAGAGTTTTTCGGTCCACTTGCTCTTAGAGCCCATTTTATATGGTCACTGGCCTTGCTCTGAAAAGCTGTTTGCTTCTTTTAAATGTTTTTCTCAGCAATATCCTATCAAGTTTGTATACCCTCTTCCTAACACCTTGGCATCACATTCTTTGTATTCCCTTTTGCAAAAAGTTGCTCTTGTTCATCGCTGATACGATTTTCTTTGTCCCTCGCCTTCCCCAGATGCTCTTGGCAATGCCGAAACCCCCTTTTATGCCCAAAGGACCTAATTCCTTTATAAGGGCTTCTATAAGAACGGAACAGTCTTCTCTTCTTTAATCATAACAGTTGTAGTTCAGCCTTGGAGGCCTCGTGTCCCTTCTTTTCTTATGCTACATGGGATCATGCCCAGCTGGGTGGATATTCTGCTTTTCTTCCAGGTCGTTTGCCCTCTGGGAACTGCCTGTTTTTCTATTCATGTTTTTGAAACCTGTATTTTGACAGGTGGCTGTTTGAGCTTCTGTTCTCTTCTTCAGCTGCAAGGCGCTTATTCTGTCATCTCTCTGTTTAGGTTCCTTTTACCCTTCTCGTTCCTGCTTCAATTTTGGCTCCCACCTCTCGATTTTATTGCTTTGGAGGGGGCACCCCATGGTGTAAGAATCTACGCCTGTCCTGTACTGTATGATTAAGTTAATAGACATTTTGATGTACCTGTAAATTTCATATCTTGGAGTACAGTACAAGGCACAGGTCCCTCCCCTTCCTCTTACTCTGTGATCTTCTTACTACTTGCTACAAAACTAGAGCCTCATGGAGTAGGTGAGGTTATATGGGTACATTGGGGTGGCGGTTCTTAGACCATGGTATATGCTGCTGCTTTCAGGTGATTGGACACTGGCAAAAATTTTAAGAATAAACTTCTGTCTCTTGTTCTGTGCTCCATGATATAGAATTTACAGGCACATCAAATTCCTGTTTTTCACTGGTGCCAGTCTGCGGAGTCAGCTGGGTAGATGTGAGGTGAGAGGTTATAGCTCCAAGGGACTGGCCTTTAGTGTTATATAAGCTTAATGTCCATTTTTCTTTTTCTTCAGCGGTGTATATGTGCTGGCTAAGTTAAAGCAATCATGGGGCAACCTAGTTGTTCAGTTGTTGCTTTGTAATTTCACAAAGGCTGCAGGTATTCCTGCCAAGGTCTTTACTTTTTCAAAGGGTATACCTTGTTTACCTTATTTCATACTCCCCAGCAGAGTCATATGCCTTTTTGTTTTGCATTTTCTGATTGTTTTCTTTTTATCTTTTCCAGACACTTGACAGAACCTCACCAGACACTGGAAGCTATGCTGAGGCCGAAGGTCACTACCCTGCCAGGTCATATTCAGGCAGTTTATGTTCAGAATGTGGTGAAGTTATATTCTGGTATTCTCCAGTGCAAAGAAGGGGATGGAGATCATCAAACAGCACAGGAGATAACACAGCTTATGGTTGAGAGGCTTCCCCAATTTGTGCAGAGCGCTGACCTGGAAGTTCAAGAAAGGGTAATAAATTTAATTTGGTTGGCAAGTTTCCCTATCTAATGCTGATCCTAAAATCTGAAATGAGATTTCAACCTCACAAGAGAGCAGTATTTTCATTTGGCCAACTAATACAGTGCCTTTAAGGTAGTTTTGTGCATTATTGTTATAGAACTTTGAATTGCAGTGGATTAATATTTGGGGTTTTTTATACTGATTAACCAGAACCAACTCTTTCATGTCTAAGTGAAAGTAAACTTCTGTTATTTAAATTGTTTATAGTGTAAAAGCATAAAATAACTGACTGCGTAAGTAAAGACTCACTTTATTATGACACACCTAAATCATCAATGGTGCCACCAGTTTTTCTTTATCATACATCTCGGGACGTGGTATCTTCATCTCCATTATGATAGAATTATGATCCTACCTGCAAGTGATTAGACACCAACAAAACAAAACAAAAATCCCTGCCCAGGCATAATTTCTCTCAGCTAGGCATAGCCTCAGTTTTTTATACTGTATTAGGTGATGGCCATGTGTGTGCAGTCTCTGCACAAGTTATTCTTTTCTAGTTTATTCTCAAAATTTACATCATGAAATAGGAGACTGGCGGCTTATCAGGAACTGTTACCTTTGATTTTTGCTAAGGTGGGATAGTAGCCAGACCCTATACTGGGAATGTAGGATGGCTTGTATCATTGCCCTTTGGCAATGGACTCTGTGTAACAGGACCCCTCCCCCCTCTGGGTCAGCACTGTCTGGTGCATGCACTGTTGGAAGCCCTCCAATGCTGGTACTCTGAAATACCTTCTGACCCCTTAGTGTCTGCCTTAGCCCTCGTTTTCACCTTTCCTTTTAGCCACAGCGTTGTGTGTATTTTATTTGGTGTTTTTACTGGCTGCCCCGAGCACTACATTGCTGCTGTTATGGAGTTTAGAGGCCATCATCCAGGAGGCCGTTGGTGCCACTTTGGGGGGGAAGCGTCTTCTTCTCTTCCCCCATCTGCCTCCATTTTGGGAACCTTTTCCACTTGTGAAAAGATGGACTGCTAGCAGTAAAGGCAGGACTTTTCTTTGGGTAAAGTCTCTCCCAAAGTGTTTAAACGCACCTGCTCCTCTCAACTGCTTTAGTACTGCTACTTAGCACACATCTACACTTGTATTGTCAGCAGGCCATGCCTCAACAATGGCAGAGGGGAAGGGGGTTGGGAAATCAGGCAGGAAAGGATCCCGAATTAATTTATCAGATAGGAAAGAACCTGGACATAGCACTTCTTGCAATATGTCCCCTGGCCCTCAGTTCTATGTGGCTCTGACTTCCTCTGCTTATATAACCATTGCCACCCTCTGGAACACCTTCCTCCAGTTGCGTTATGTCAAGGGAGGAATTCAACATCTACTGTTTAAGACTATCTCTCCAAGGTCTTTTCCATTTAGACCTTCTTGATTGGAAGCAGAAATGCCCCCTTTCACCTCCTCCCTCCCTGTTGATGGGGAATTTTCTAGAGAATGGAGAGGCGGAAGATTTCTACTCTTGAAGAATCCCAGGGTACAGTTTTATCTCAGACCCAAAAGGCCTTTGTGGGTTTTCTTGCAGAAGTGGTCTGGACTAATTTAAAATTAGTGCGGACAACTACCACCGCATCCCTGTATATATGCACTTAACGGATGTGTTATTGGTGAACTGGGCCCACCCCAAAAGGTCTTTGGTTCACCAAAATGATTTGCTCATTGATATCCCATGGGAAATTGGTTTAACAGAAAATGGAGTATGCCACAAGTAGATCCGGCAGTTTCCTATCTCAATAAGACCCTTGCAGTTCCAGTGGTCAAGGTAAATGTATTCAAGGATGCTTTGGACAACCACCTGAAGACCCTATTTAAAGCCCTCTTTGCTGGGATGGCCTTACAACCTGTGGTTGCAGCTGTAGGAGTGCGTCTAAGCCTCAAGGTTTGGACCCTAACCATGGGGATACAGAGTCAGGGAGATGCCTGGAGGATTTTCCATATATCCTTAGTTTTTTGGTGGATGCCTTTTAAAAGAATCCATTTAACACATTTCTCGTTTGGGTGTCTTGTCTGTGCTCATGTCTTCTGTCAAATCTTGTCAAATCTTATTGCTAAAGTGTTGTATGAAGCAGGTTGAATATTTATATTTTCATGGGGATCATTTGTTCAGTCCTGCCTTGGATGATTACTTCCAAAAGGTAACTGTGGGCAAGAGAACCCTGTTGCCTATTTAAGAAGAAGTTGAAAATCCCACTACCCCTCTCATTTGCAAAAAGCATACCTGTCTGTCCATGGAGTGGCTCAGGGTTACCAGCTGGAATGTCAGAACCTTCCCCCTCCACACTTTATGCTTCCAAATTGTTACTTGCATCCTCAGAGAAGTGCAGTCAATTTTTTTTTCAGGCTCTCGATCACCTGCTATCACAAGGGTTGATTGCTCTGGTTCCGAAGAGCAAAATATTTCTACTCAAACTTTCTCAGGATTCCCAAGCTGAACTGCAATTCTGGATCTCAAGAAGCTTAAAAGATGTCTCCAAATGCAAAAGTTTCATGTGAAATCTGGTCAGTAATTGCCTCCCTCCAGCAAGGTGACTTTCTAAAATCTGTGAATATTAAAGTGTTACTAAACACAGGACCCTGCATTCGCTATATCTAGTCTCCCACAGTACACAGAACATGGAAGTGCAATTATTTTAGTAAATATAAACTGCTAAATACCTTTCCTCATCAGCAACTAGAGCAGTCTTGTGTCTTCTATCAGTGTTCAGCAGAGCACTGGGTAAAGCTTGTAGGAGGAGTTTTCTTTGTGATCTAGGAGGATGCAAAACCCCTGACCTCTGTCTGGACAGTGCAGATTGGCCCTGTGCTGATCACATGCACTCTCCAAAGAAGAAAAAAAAAACCTCTCTAGCAATACACACTAAACTGAGCATGTGCATGTGGCTACAGGTTCAGTCTGTCTTATCAGGAGATAAGATGTGGATATTTGAACAAGAGGAGGGGCAGAGAAAACAGGATCAAACGGCCTTTTTACACAATGTAGAGGATTAAATTCTTAGGTTCTACAGGGAGTATAACAAGCATGCTTTACTGCATATACAGACTGATTTTACTGTTGTGGGTTTAGTAACACTTTAAGGATGCATATATCTGCATATCTGCTTTTGATCCTTGGTGGATTGACCAGATCTCCTGTCATAAGGTGTGATCTTCTATCCTCCTTTATAGTCACAGGCTTTAACAGAATTGCTGTTAAAGCCAGGGTCTTTAGAGAAAGGTGTGTGTATCCGATTTGATTCTCTCTACCTTTCTGGGGGCTAGGCAAGTAACTTTGGGGAAGATTTACCATTGAATTTGGAAGTTGTATTTTGCCAGTTGTGATGCACAAGAACTTCATTCTGGTGTTTCCCCAATCGGGAGGTAACCAGAATCTGACTGGGTACATTCAGAGGGCAGATTTTAGCCTTGGCAGTTTCCTTCCAAATTTCCATTGCTTTGCATTTCTTGGTGTGTACCTTTTGTACAAGGAGGTCACTTGATGGTATATTTAAAGCACACACACTCAAGGACAATCTCCAAGGAGGGTTCATCAGGGTTTAGTTACTTAAATAGGCATATTGACTTCATCTATAGGAGGAATGTCAATAGGTTCAAGACATAGGTGTCCTAGAGATTCCTAGTGATCTGTATCTGGTGTATCACTGGTAACACTTGAGTGCAGAATGTTTAAATTACAGGGCAATTCCAGAATATGTGTAACAGGTTTCTGTGAGGAGCTTTGCATCTCGGGCACCTGTGATTTGCGTCTGGGTATATGCGCGCCAGGACACAAGGGGGTTTATTTACTAAAGCTGGAGAGTCCATAATCAGACTTCTTTCTGCATAGAAACCAATCAGCTTCCAGGTTTCATTGCCAAAGCTTCATTGAACAAGCTGAGGTTAGAAGCTGATTGGTTTCTATGCAGAAGGGAGTCTGGTTTTAGACTCTCCAGCTTTAGTAAATAAACCCCAAGGTGTCCGGTGAAAACTTGTCATGACTTAGTTAAGTTCTTGGAAATTATTGATGATGGACTCTTTTTATGCCAGAATAGGATTGTATGTTCCTTTGTTTTTTCTGTGAATTACTTTTTCTTTATTCCATCATTAACCATGATATTGTGTCGTCTTCCTTCTGTCTCAAGCCTCAGATGCCAGGGGACTTCATACCTTGGATGTGGTTTGTAGTTGGTTAAGAATTACCTAAAGTTGACTGCTGCAATTTGTCAGTATGATTCCCTTTGTGCTTCCTGAATGCCCAAGGAAGGCTCATGCAGCTTTCAAATCCTCCATTTCTTGTTGGATCCGCAGCTTATTTCTCAAGCTTACAGTTTAAAAGGCAAAGTTCTGCATCTCTCAGTGATGGCTCTTTTTACCAGAAATGTTGATGCTTCCTAGGCTATTCAACATCATGCTTCATTAGTTCAATTTGTAAGGTTGTTACCTGGTCATTGGTCCATATTTTTAATTAAGTTTTAGCAGGTGAACGTTTGGGCCTCTGTGGATGTGACATGTGGTAGGCAAGTTTTGCGGCTGCTGTGTGAGGCTCTAACCTGTTCTTGTTTTTTTGGGGGCTTGTTGCCCTCTCTTCATATTTAGTGCTTTGGGACATCCCTATCATAATAGATAGGAAGTTAAACTCTGTACTCGGATGTTCATGAAAGAAAATGGGATTTTTGGTTTTCCTGTAAAATACTTTTCTTGGAGAGCACAGGACCAAGGGATCCCACTTCTCTTCCTTTGCTGTTTCATGGCTTGCTTCAAAACTGAGGCTGTGACCAGCTTGGTTTTCCCTGGGCAGGAACTCCAGTGCGGGTTCTGGAAACTATTGAAAAGCTGTAGGCATTGGGTTTGAAAAAGTCAGTCTTCTAAACCCAGATGGAAGCGTTGAGAAGCTAGGTATGGTTCCATGCAGAGACTGCACAGACATGACCATCACCTAGCAAAAAAAAAAAAAAAGAAGCCTTGCCTGAGGGGAGGGGTTATGTTTGGGAGGGGCCTTTATTTGTCATTGTTTATTCACATGAAGATAGCAGCTGAAGCTGTGTGTTTTAATGATCAAATATAGCTGCTCCAATGTTCATGTACTTTTACAAAGTATACATGGAAACAAAGCTTCAAACACATTAACACACATTTAAATGATTCTATACATGTTCATGGTCCTCTCCCCATAATGTATTGTCTGGGCCTAAAGACCAGTCACTAGGACTGACCATTTTTGGATGGCAAAGCTGGTGACTTAAGCACTCCCTCTAATCGGACAGCAGCTAACACGTGTTTAGCGGTGACTGTGTAAGAGGTGGGGGAAAACAAGTGCTTGGAGAGTTGAGTATAGGATGGTTGGGAGGTGGATTTTACACTGACCCCTCCTTACCACAGCATGAGAGTATGCTGTCCACGAGCCCAGGGGACCATCAACTAAATAGTTTGGCTTTAAATCCCATTAGTTGTTGCTACTTCTTTCACACAAGCTATAAGTAAAAGTAGAGATTTTCACTATTACATGTCTTAAATGCAAGCCATTTATTTATAATTACTATTTTGGTTTGTGTTTTTGCAGGCTTCTTGTATTCTTCAGCTCATGAAATATATCCTGAAGTTACAGACAAAGGAGGTTCCAGTAGCTGAGGAGGTGATGGCTTTGTTTGCTGGAGAACTGAATCCTGTTGCTCCAAAAGCTCAGAAGAAAGTACCTATCCCTGAAGGGTATGTGACACACACGCACACACACTAGCACACGCACACGCACACACACGCACACACACACTAGCACACACACTAGCGCACACACACACTATAGCACACCCTTTACCCACACACACTTATTCTATAGCACACTCTTTACCCAGTGTTCAGTTATAATATAAATCCACATTTATACGTATGGGATTATTATTATACAGGAGTTATATAGCGCCAACAGTTTGCGCAGCACTTTCCTTATAAGAGTTTACAATCTAATAGGGATTAAAAAAAAACAAAAAACCTTTGTTAGCTTGGTTTTGCAGTGCTGTGACCACTGCAACATCCATATAGAACCAGCACATACTATGACACTACTTAAATTTTATAGTAAAGCTTAACTTTTTTTTTTTTTTATTTTTTTATTAACCACTTGCCTACTGGGCACTTTTACGCACCTTTCTACCCTGGCCAATTTTCTGCTTTCAGCGCTGTCGCACTTCGAATGACAGTTGCACGGTCATGCAACACTGTACACACATGAAATTTTTATAATTTTTTTCACAAATAGAGCTTTCTTTTCGTGCTAATTAATCACTACTGGGTTTTATTTTTAGCAATATAAACAATAAAAGAGCTGGGAAAAAAAGGTTTTCTTTTGTTTCTATTGTAAAATTTTGCAAACGATTAATTTTTCTCCTTCACTGATGTTCGTTAATGAGGCTAGACTGATAGGCGGCACTGGTGGGCATTGATGAGGAGGCACTGATGATGCTGCACTGATAGGCGGTACTGATGATGCTGCACTGATGGGCACTAATAGGTAGTGCTGACTGAAGGCACTGATAGGCAACCATTATGGGCACAGATTGGCAGCACTGCTGGGAACTAATGGGCAGCACTGTTGGGCACTTTTGGGGATGCACTGATAATCGGGGCACTGATTATCAGTGCAGATGTCTGCTTTGTCAGTTGCCTGTTATCAGCAGTACTTTCCTCACGCTGTGACTGCTGATAACCACCAAATGTATTTACTTAATGGTCAGCTGTGATTGGACACAGCTGATCACGTGGCAAAAGGCTGCTGTGATTGGCCTTTTTCTATGTCATATGATCAGCTGTGTCCAAAGGACACTATGATCACAGACAGTGCCGCTGGGGGCACGTTCTGGGAGGACATAAGACGCCCTCCCAGAACTGGACTACCGTGCTGTAGCCGTCATTCAGCTATAACGCGGTAGCTAGGTGGTTAAAATAATAAACGTTATACTTAACTGCGCTGTGTAATGGTTTTGCCAGAGCAGACCCAATACTTTTTTTTTTTTTTCTTCTTCTTCTTCTTGGGTCCCCCTCCAGTGCTCCTGTCTCTTCTTTGGCGAATGCCCCATAGAAAGGCGCTTTCTATAGGGGTACTCGTGGACTCGCTCCTGAGCCGCCTTACCTGGGTTTATTGACACAGACAATGCAGCTCAACCCTGTTCCCTCGTCACAGAATTTGATTGATTGATAGTAGGAGCCATTGGCACCAGCTGCTATCATCTGTTCAGTGAGGAGTGAGGCAGCCGCTGCTCTTGTGCATATCATTGGATCGAGATTGGGCTCAGGTAAGTATAAGCGGGGGTGCGGGGGATTCTGTAGCACGGTACTTTTTTTTACCTTAATGCATAGAATGGCGATCACCTCCTTGCACCTAACTCCTTGTATGCCAACAGATTTTAACAGTCTTATTTTTCCTAGGAGTTCTGTAACATTTCCATTTTTCTTTACTGTTTGCAGCTTAGATTTGGATGCTTGGATCAATGAGCCACCATCAGATAGTGAATCAGAAGATGAAAAGCCCAAAGCAATATTTCAGGATGAAAAACAGACACACGGGAAGTCTTCTCGACCAGAAATAGATGAAGAAGAGTTAGCAAGGGTAAGGAAATGTACATCATACACGTTGTTGTTATGAGACTAATACCAGACACAATGGCTCAATTACACAGCTAATTTTCAGTGACATAAATTTAATTTTACAAGCTCATTTAACAAAACCGTGCAAGAAACAAAGCATAGTACGCTTATCCATTACCACAGCTGCTACTTTTTTGTCATTTAATGTTTTGTCAATAAGGATCTCTTCACAAAGGCGCTTGACTACATGCCCCATGCAGGTCTGTGTTTTCCTGCCATGGGGATGCGCAGGTGTTGCATACATCCCTGTTGTGGTAGTTCATTGAAGTCTGTTTAGACGCGCGACTGCATGAACAGAGCTACTATGTCCCGATTCTACATGCAAGTACCTCCGGTCATAACGCATCACAGATGGGGGTACAGGGCCACTGTGATTGGTCCTGTACTATGTGATTGATGTGACCAGTCCCAGCAATGACATTAACAGTAGTAAACAAAAGTTGTTCATGCAGCTGTTGTGTACTACTGTGATGCCTGTTATTGCTCACAACAATCACATGGTACAGGACCAATCACAGTGGCCCTATACCATGCGATGGCTGTGACCAGTTACAGAGATCACAGTAGTAACAATGGCTGCATGAATGCAGCTGAGCAGTGACAGGAAAGTGATTGATTATACTGTCACTAGAGCAACATTGTGTGTAAGAATAAAAAATTGTTAATTCACACTTATTCCCAGCCAGTGAACATGGCATTCCTGGGGACAGTCATGTTCCAATAGGCTAGACCTGTTTTCTTATAGGGTCAGCAACCTGTAGATCGTGATCTACAAGTAGATTGTGGCCAGTTGACTAGTAGATCACCATCTGGGCTTGCTGACCCACCATTCGGGAGCATCAAGCAGAGTGCAATGCAGAGGGACTACTTGTAAAGCTGGAGCTGTTGTAGGGAGCAGGAGCTGCATAAGCCAATGCCTCCTCTGTAGTGCTGGCTTCTCTCCCATGTGGAGTGATACCAACTGCTCTCCTCCTCTTATCCCAGCTTGCGGTAGAGTTCTGCCAGCAGCAGGAAAGAAGAGATCTTCAGGTCAGTGTGAAGCAATACACTGGGCATAATAGTATAAGGCTGCTTTCATACTGATGTTCTGAGGTTTACCCACACCGCGAGTGCAGTTCAGTATAACTGCAGCTTTCCTGAGGGTTTTCTGCGCTTAGCCATAGACTTCTATTATATCCTGCACTCTTCTTAAAAGCGATCTGAGTGTGTTTGACAGGGTGTGAGGAGACGATATGTTGCCTCTTCACCAGCTAATTTAAACCCATGATTACAGTGAAATGCACTCGATTGCGACACAGTAGTACAGCAATTAGAGGTTTAAATCTGGTGTGAGGAGGCGGCATTGTGCCCGCTTATCTTCTCCCATGTTGTTTAGGTAGATCTCCACCTCTTTAAGGGTGACTGCCACTGGCTTGTAGGAACATTAAGGAGTTCAGGCTAAAGCCATAACTTTACCCCTCTATATAATGACTAGGTTACAGAGTACAGTGTTTCCACTTTCTGTTTTCCAATATTTTTCTGCTTGCCTGGATGAGCTAGTTTAAACGTTGGCACCCAATCTGTGTTTTGGACTTCAGGAGGAAGTCTTGTAGTACTTTGAGTATATTTTTGCATATGGGTTATAGGAATAGAGCCTTATATATAGGGCACTACATTAAGCTCCCTGACCACTTGTATAGACACGACCATTACATTTTGACACAATTGGTTGATTTGTTTGATACACAAGATACAATGTCTGGTACAAAATCAGCCCAAACAGTGAAAAATTAAGTCTTCAAAAGACTCGCCATGCCTCTTAGAAAATACATGTTTGCTTTCAAAATGGGGTCATTTTGTGGGTATTTCCATAGTTTAGGTGCTCCAGGGCCTCCAAAATGTGATGAGTAGTCAGGAAATTAAATTTGTAATTAAGGCCCCTAGAACCTCTGAAAGTACTCCTTGAATCATAGGCCCCTCTATGTGGCTAGGCTGTGAAAAAGTTTTACACGTGGTATTGCCATACTCTGGAAGAGTAGCAGAATGTGTTTTGAGGTGTAATTAAATATGCCTATGATGTGTGATAGAAATAGCTTATTAATTGACAACTTTGTGTTAAAAAAAAGTGTGTGTGTGTGTATATGTATGTATGTGTGTGTATGTATATATATATAAATAATAATTACATTTTCTTTTCACATTTTCCAAAAACTTGTGGCAAAAATTACATTTTTAAAAGACTCACTATGCCTTTGAATATGGACGTTTTGTGGGTGTTTCCTCTGTTCTGACACTTCAGGGACTCAAGAAATTAAATATGTAATTGTACATGTAATATATTCTCATTGAAAACCCAAAGGTGCTCTTTGGTTGTCGGGCCCCTCTATGCATCTAGGCCAGAGGTTGTCCACTTAAGAGCAAAAGGGGGCCTCAAATGCAGCCTTTGACTTCACCAAAGGGGCTGCACGTAATGTTTAATTGATGTAATGCTTGAGAGGACTGTCAGAAACTGCAGAACTAATAGAGGAAATGAAGGTCAGAGAGTCAGAGTAACGTTTTTGGCTTAGGATATGCTACAGAAGACAATACAAAACTGGGAACCTTTTACATGAGGCTAGTAGAGTTCAATGCTATTACCCTAATCAATATTCCCACTAGGCTGCTGAGGTCCCAGGGCCACGCAGGGATTTCTAGGCTTTGAAAAAGCCTCACACATTTGGTATCCCCACACTCAGGATGTGTAGCAAAATGTGTGTTGAGGTGTAATTGTAAGTATGCCTATGCTGTGCATGAGAAATAACTAGACATCCTTTTTTTTTTTTTTTTAATTTAATTTCAATTTAAAAAAAATTGTGACAAATTTACAACTTAAAGCTCACCATGGCTCTTACTAAATACCTTGGACTGCCTACTTTCCAAAAAGGGGTCATTTGGGGTATATTTGTACTGACCCAGCATTTTAAGGCCTGAAGAAATGATATAGGCAGTCAGTACATCAGGACTGTTCAAATTTCAAATATATATACATACATACATACATACATACATACATACATACCATAGTTTGTAGACTCTATAACTTTCACAAATAATATACACTGCATTGGGTTATTTTTTCCAAAGAAATGTACCAGAATACATTTTGGCCTATATTATCTAAAAAGATTATTTATTTGCAAAATTTTGTAACTAATCCTAGGACAAACTTTTTTTTTCTTTTTCAAAATTTTCGGTCTTGTTTCCTTTTATGTAACAAAAAAAAAAAACTGGTGATTAAATACCACCACAAAAAAGCTCTATCTGTCTCAGCGGATAGAAAATTAATTTGGGTACATTGTTGCATGACTGCGTAACTGTCATTCAAAGTGTGACAGCACCGAAAACATAAAAATGGCTTAGGCAGGAAGGGGTGAAACAGTCCAATCTTGAAGTTGGTAAAGGGAGGACTGTTCAACAACGATGGTCAAGGCTCTGTTAAGTTGAGAGAAGGAAGTCGACCATGGGAGTTGTAGAGCATTTCTTGAGAAATTCTATGCAAAGGGATAGCCTTCTAGGAACCAAATGGGCAAGAATTTGTTTTACTGGATATTCCCAGTTTTGTTGATGAGGAACCACTTGGTGGAGTGGAGCATTTATGTCTGAGAACTGAGCCCAGGCACCATTAAACCCCAGTTAATCAGTGGGAACCATAAGATGAACCTACTGAGATATAAACTTGCCTAACAGAAGAGAACATCTTCACTGTAAGACAGGAAGTTGAACAAGTCCCAAAGATGAAAAAAAAAAATGGTGGGGGGCAGGGTCAAAATTGCTACTAGCACATGTGTATCCACCTAGGATCTCTGAGGAACACAAGACCTTGCACTTTTGTTCAAAATGGATACTGAATAGATGGGTTGCCTGCAGTCACAGGATGACTGCACTTTCGTTCAGGTCCAGATATGTTACTAACAATCAATCAAAGAAGCCACCCAGACTCCCCTTATTCACTATCCATTAAATGCAGTATGCTGTGCTCCGGAAAAAGAGTCTGCCTGGAGTGCTTGTGATACATTTTTTTCATGGTCCCAACTATCCAAGGGCACAAGGATACAACGGGAAAGTAAGATCCCATGTTTTAAAGAAGTCTTCCATGGCTATGATGGCATTGAAGCATACTAAACCTGCAAATGGTAGGTCCTTCATAAGTGAATGCTGACATATGGCTTTAAACACATGCTTGTCAGTCTCACATGGTTGCACTGGTTATCAAGGAACCTAAGCTGTAAGCTGTGGTGGCTTCACCAATACTGTGAAAAAAAGTCTGCATATGCACCAACACCTCCACAGTGCTGTGTCATTAACCACTGTAATACTGGATACTTTCACCCCCTTCCTGCCCAGAGCAAATTTCAGATTTCAGTGCTGTCACTTTGACAAATCGTCTTGTACCCAAATACATTTTTTTTTAGATAGAGCTTTCTTTTGCTGGTATTTAAAGTGGAACTACACTGCATCTGAGCACTATTTAATTTATCTTAAATATTCAAAGCAGATTCACCCATCCATCCATGTCTCCATGCTTTATTTTGTTGAGAAATCATTTTGAAAAACTTTTCTGGTCATAGCCATCTTGAGAAAGGGAAGATGATTCATGTAGCATTTACTTCCTGGAATCCATCTGCTCTTAGTTCAGACATGCATGCAGGAGGCTGTGCTTAGCTGAGAAAACCCCTCCTCCCTTCTTGAAGACTCTTGTAATGTATGACATCATTTGCCTAGGCAACTGAAAAAATGTTTAAAATATTTTAAAAGAAGTAAATATATACTTTGGCAGCATGAGGATTAAAAATAGTTAATGTTGATTTGAGAGAGTGAAGTTCTGCTTTAATCACCATTTTTTAATTTTTTGCTACATAAAAGGAAAAAAAGCCAAAAATGTAAAAAAAAAAAAAGTTTTTTTGTAGGTTTTGTTATAAAATGTTGCAAATAAATAATCTTTGTTTAAATAATGTAGGCCAAAATGTATTCTGGTACATTGCTTTATTTAAAATAATCCGCAAGAGTGTATATTATTTAGCCTGCGTGAAAGTTAGTCTACCGACGATGGTATAAAAAAACTTGAAAATTGAACACCCCAGATGTACTGACTGCCTATCTCATTTCTTAAGGCCCTAAAATGCCAGAATATCCCTCCCCCCCAAATGTCCCCTTCTTTTTACATACTGTCACAAGAACAGTACAGCGTCACCATTTCACTGGGGTGTTGATGATCAAGGGATACTAACTGTTTGCAGTATGGTAAAAATGAAAAATAATTTTTTTAAAAATTTTTTTTTTTACATGCTGTGACAGAGTAGTTCAGCGTTGCCATAGTGACATTGTACTACTCTGGAGAGGTGATTAGAATTTTTTTGCACTATGATTTCTTATAACAGTGATAATCAGTTATAAACAATCCTTTTTATGAATGGCATCTATTCGTGTGCCATTATGTACAGTTGTGAAAGCCATGAACGGGTACAGCTATCACAGGGTACAGGTGAGCTGTGATTGGCCCTGTCTGTACCATGTGATCACTGAGATCAAAATAGTACACAATGAATGGCTATGAATGAATGCCAAAAATTGTGTACATTTGACATGTGATTGCTGTAATTGGTCACAGTGATTACCTGGTACCAGAGCTGGCTCGATACTTCAAGCTGTCATCTGGGTGACATATCGAGCTGCAGCTCAGCCTCTAGAGTGCACAGGAGGCATGCACCTGAAGGACATCGTGTGACATCCATCCAGGATTAGAAAGTTCCTGCTTGGCCATCATTTGACTATAGACTGTGCGGGAGAAAGTTAAAATAGGATGGAGGAAGCAGGAAATTTAAAATGGCAGTTTGGGCATAAACTGTATCCAGCCATTGGAGCAAAAGAAGTACAGCCCTTGAATTACAATTAAGAGTAGGGATCCCCCTAGTGGCTACTTAAAACTACATAAAACAGTAGTAACTCCTTTCCACTGCCGCCTTCCAGCCCTTTAAGAGATTCTAAATATCGGGAGTCGGAGGGGGACATTCTGATCATGTGACCGCTGTGATTGGCAGTCACAGCGGTCACATGATTGGAAAGCTCCTGATCACAAGTATGCATTGGGTGCTTTCCAGTACCCTCTGGTGCATGCGCGCTCCCAGCACAGAAACATTTACATTTGGGATGCATATATGTGGAATCACAGCGTTAAAGCTCATCCGCCGAGAGGCCGTGTATATATGGGAAGAGGTTAAATGAAACCCTTTACAAAGTGGCTCATCAGCTACATTCTTTTCCGTACCTCACCTTGGGAACAAAATAGAGAAATAAAACATATCAATAAATTGACTTTTGTAAGTGCCCCTGCTTTTGCAATATGGTTTGTCCCTACTGCAACTGCCCTTTTTACAGAACAACTTCATCTGTTAAAGGAAACACTGATCTACTCACAGGTAATAAAATGTTACAAGGTGATTCAGAAAAACAAAAAAACCTGTTAATGCTAGTGACAGAATGAATCATGTACAGTGGGGCAGAAAAGTATTTAGTCAGCCACCAATTGTGCAAGTTCTCCCACTTAAAAAGATGAGAGAGGCCTGTAATTGGCATCATAGGTAGACCTCAACTATGAGAGACAAAATGAGAGAAAAAAATCCAGACAATCACATTGGCTGATTTGGAAAGCATGTATTTGCAAATTATGGTGGAAAATAAGTATTTGGTCAATATCAAAAGTTCATCTCAATACTTTGTTATATATCCTTTGTTGGCAATGACAGAGGTCAAACGTTTCCTGTAAGTCTTCACAAGGTTGGCACATACTGTTGCTGGTATGTCGGCCCATTCCTCCATGCAGATAATCTCTAGAGCAGTGATGTTTTGGGGCTGTCACTGGGCAACACGGACTTTCAACTCCCTCCAAAGGTTTTCTATGGGGTTGAGATCTGGAGACTGGCTAGGCCACTCCAGGACCTTGAAATGCTTCTTACGAAGCCACTCCTTTGTTGCCGGGGGTATGTTTGGGATCATTGTCATGTTGGAAGACCCAGCCACATTTCATCATCAATGCTCTTGCTGATGGAAAGAGGTTTGCACTCAAAATCTCACGATATATGGCCCCATTCATTCTGTCCTGTACATGGATCAGTCGTCCTGGTCCCTTTGCGGAGAAACAGCCCCAAAGCATGATGTTGCCACCCCCATGCTTCACAGTAGGTATGGTGTTCTTTGGATGCAAATCGGCATTCTCTCTCCTCCAAACACGACGAGTTGTGTTTCTACCAAACTGTTCTATTTTAGTTTCATCTGACCATATGACATTCTCCCAATCCTCTTCTGGATCATCCAAATGCTCTCTAGCAAACTTCAGACGGGCCCGGACATGTACTGGCTTAAGCAGGGGGTCACCACTGGCACTGCAGGATCTGAGTCCCAGGCGGCGTAGTGTTTTACTGATGGTAGCCTTTGTTACGTTGGTCCCAGCTCTCTGCAGGTCATTCACTAGGTCCCCCCGTGTGGTCCTGGGATTTTTGCTCACCGTTCTTGTGATCATTTTGACACACGGGGTGAGATCTTGCGTGGAGCCCCAGAGATTATCCGTGATCTTGTATGTCTTCCATTTTCTAATTATTGCTCCCACAGTTGATTTGTTCACACCAAGCTGCTTGCCTATTGCAGATTCAGTCTTCCCAGCCTGGTGCAGGTCTACAATTTTGTTTCTGGTGTCCTTCGACAGCTCTTTGGTCTTCACCATAGTGGAGTTTGGAGTGTGACTGTTTGAGGTTGTGGACAGGTGTCTTTTATACTGATAACAAGTTCAAACAGGTACCATTGATACAGGTAATGAGCGCAGGACAGAGGAGCCTCTTAAAGAAGAAGGTACAGGTCTGTGAGAGCCAGAAATCTTGCTTGTTTGTAGGTGACCAAATACTTATTTTCCACCATAATTTGCAAATAAATTCTTTCCAAATCAGCCAATGTGATTGTCTGGATTTTTTTTCTCATTTTCTCTCTCAGTTGAGGACTACCTATGATGCCAATTACAGGCCTCTATCATCTTTTTAAGTGGGAGAACTTGCACAATTGGTGGCTGACTAAATACTTTTTTGCCCCACTGTATATCATTTTTAAAATTACTCACAGATACTTTAATATACATTAAATGCATTACTGTATTCTGTGTACAAACCAACAAGTCTTTAGTATCCAGTGAAATGTGAGATGTTACAATAATTTGTCAGAGTTTTTTTATATTTAACATACAGTTGCAAGAAAAAGTATGTGAACCCCTTGGGATTACGTGGAGTTTTGCATGAATTGGGCATAAAATATGCTCTGAACGTTATCTAAGTCACAACAGTAGAAGAACACAGTCTGCTGAACAGAATACTACACAAACATTAGATGTTGCCATGGTTTAATTGCACATAACATGTAAACATTCACAGTGCAGGGAGGAAAAAGTATGTGAGGCCGTAGCTTAATGACTTCTCCCAGAGCTAATTGGAGCCAGGAGTGAGCCAACCTTGACTCCAATCAGTGTGATGATATTGGATGTGTTGCTAACAGCTGTCCTGCCCTTAAAAAACACACACCTGTTTTGGGTTTACTGGTTTCAAGAAGCACTGTCTGATATGAACCATGCCTCGCAGAAAAGAGCTCTCAGAAGATGTCAGGGCAGGAGCTGAGGAACGGACAGGCAGGCCTAACAATGTAACGCACTGGCTGACGACAACCACCACCCACAGACCAAAGTCCCTCAGGGCGCGGAGTCTAAGTCCCAGGCTGCCCTTCACCAGGGCCCCTGATGGTGGGGATGGACTTGACGCAGCCAGGAACCAGGTCGCGGCCCCCGAGACACCTCAGCTGCGGTAATGGCCGCCGCCAATGGCGTGTAGCTGGTGGAAGAGACAAAAGAGTAGTCAGACAAGCCGGGGTCAACAACAACAGGACAGAACAGTACAGGACAGCAGACGAGAATCACAGGTCACGAGCCGGGTTCAGCAACAGAGGGTCAGATCAAAGGAGAATACAAAGAATAGTCAAGACAAGCCGAATCAGATACCAGGAGAGTCACGAGAGTCAGAACAGAGTAACAGCAACACAAAGACACAAGACACAAGTGCAAAGAGCATGTGCGGGCCACAGGCTTATATGTCATCAGCCACACCCCTCTGGAGGATGGACCACAGAAACCTGAAGGCATAAAAGGGCTCCCATCATGCACAGCAGAATCCAAGATGGACACCAGCACATGAAGTAACATAACCACAGGGAAAAGGTAGGACCTTGACAGAAGACCTACGATGAAGAATTGTTGACTTGCATGAAGCTGGAAAGGGTTACAAAAGTATCTCCAAAAGCCTTGATGTTCATGTGTCCACGGTAAGACAGACTGTCTACAAATGGAGAAAGTTTAGCATTGTTGCTACTTTCCCTAGGTGTGGTCGTCCTGTAAAAATGACTGCAAGAGCACAGCGCAGAATGCTGCATGAGGTAAAGAAGAGTCCCAGAGTGTCAGCTAAAGACCTACAGAAATCTCTGGCACATGCTAACATTTTCGTTGACACATCTACAATAAGGAAAACATTAAACAAGAATGGAGTACATGGGAGGACACCACGGAGGAAGCCATTGCTGTCCAAAAAGAATATTGCAACACGTTTGAAGTTTGCAAAAGAGCACCTGGATGTTCCACAGCACTACTGGCAAAATATACTGTGGACAGATGAAACCAAGATTGAGTTGTTTGGGAAGAACACACAACACTATGTGTGGAGAAAAAAAGGCACAGCACACCAACATCAAAACCTCATCCCCACTGTAAAACATGGCGGAGGGAGCATCATGTTTTGGGGCTGCTTTGCTGCCTCAGGGTCTGGACGGATTATTGTCATTGATGGGAAAATGAATTCCAGAGTTTATCAAGACATTTTGCAGGAAAACGTACGACCATCTGTCCACCGACTGAAGCTCCGCAGAGGATGGGTGATGCAACAGGACAATGACCCAAAGCATACAAGTAATTCAACAAAACAATGGCTGCAACAGCACAGAATACGCCTTCTGGAGTAGCCCAGTCAGAGTCCTGACCTCAACCCGATTGAAATGCTGTGGCATGACCTTAAGAGAGCGATTCACACCAGACATCCCAAGAATATTGCTACACTGAAACAGTTTTGTGAAGAGGAGTGGTCCAAACTTACTCCAGATCGTTGTGCAGGTCTGATCTGCAACTACAGGAAATGTTTGGTTGAGGTTATTGCTGCCAAAGGAGGGTCAACCAGTTATTAAGTCCAAAGGTTCACATACTTTTTCCTCCCTGCACTGTGAATGTTTACATGTTATGTGCAATTAAACCATGGCAACATCTAATGTTTGTGTAGTATTATGTTCAGCAGACTGTGTTCTTCTATTGTTGTGACTTCGATGACGTTCAGAGCACATTTTATGCCCAATTCATGCAAAACTCCACGTAATTCCAAGGGGTTCACATACTTTTTCTTGCAACTGTATATGAATAGTAGGTTTTAAAAATTGATCAGAGACCAACCACCAAGTATTCTCAAATTGTAATTGCATGAAACAAATGCATAATATGTATCCTTTTGTTAATCCAGAGAATTTTGTTTGAGAATATTTCTTGATTGATCTCAAAAGGTTTTCCAATGTATGGCTAGCCTCTAGGTTCCAGTGAAGAGCTTGGTATCTGATCACAGAGCTCTTGTGGTTATAATACTAATGGCTGCCAAGCACAGCCATGTTGTTTGGGGGAAAAAAACAGCACCACTTTGACAAAAGCAAAATAACTCATTATGTTGTCTCTTTTGACTACTGCCCATTTCCTAGGCCTCCAGAAAGTTGTTTTTTTTGTTTTTTGTTTTTTTTTTGTAGCTAATTTTCTCAGAAAAATTTTATAAGATGAAGATAACTTTTTTCCCATATGGGGTTTTGATTTTCAGAGGCGTGCTGCACGGAAAGAGGAACAAGCAAACAACCCTTTCTACATTAAAAGTTCACCTTCCCCACAGAAGGTATGTAGCTTTTTCAATCTGTATTTTAAATGCACATAATAGCACTTTCCTAATATGGTTGAAATGGTACAGGAAGTTCCCCACTGCTGTCTGCCCAGGCACATTTAGGTAAAAGGCTGTCAAACTAGAATTAAAGCGGAGTTTCAGAGAAAAAAAAAATAAGTCAGCAGCCACAAAAACTGTAGCTGCTGAGTTTTAAAATATAGACACTTACCTGTCCCTCAGTCCAGCGGTGTCCTCACCACCGCTGGTTTCTCTGGCCATCCTCTCTCCCTGGCGCCGGCACCTTTAGTGTGGGTACCCGGCTGTGACAGCTTGCGGCTTCACAGCCGGGTGCCCACTGCGCATGTGCAAGAAGTGCTGCACTTTGTGAATGGCCCCGTAGTCTTCTAGGACCTGTCTCGTGTCCAAGAAGACAACTGGGAGTGAGGGGGAAGGACAACTTCTGCTTCCAATTGTCTAGGCGATTGCAGCGGAAGTGGGAGCAGGTACCTGTCTAATTACTAAAGGCTTACCTATAGGTACTGTAAATATCTCCTAAACGCGCACCGTTTAGGTGATGTTTACTGTAGAAGTACCAGTGACGTTACTACGCATATGCACTGCACTCCCAATGGACTGTGTGTCGTCCATTGAGAGAGCCATACCACGCCTGATACTCCCTTCGTGCATGCGCGGGAATGATGACATCGTGACTCAGCCAATCAGAGGGCCGCAACTTGTGAACCAGGATGGAAGAACGGGTAAAGGTTTTGCCTTTGGGAGCCGTGACAGCGCTCCTCAGGAGGGCTTCGTTTTCAAGTAAGTCTTTCATAATGTGCTAGTATGCAATGCATACTAGCACATTATGCTCTTAACTTGCAGGGAGAAGATTTTTTGAATTTTCTACATATTAAAGCATATTAAATGTATACAGCATTAACGCCTGTTTTTGATGCGTTTTAGGGTGAGTTAAAAAACACACTTCAGACGCCCTCCAAGGAATTTTTTTTCCACCTCATGGATATTCCACCTTCCACCTCACTGATAATTGATTAATACTTGTCAAACGCACCGTAAACACTACATTTTTGCTACACAGCAACATGATTTGGTGCAAATGTGACATGTTTTTCAAATATGAACAGCTTTGTCCACTGTTCATCCTATCCATTGCAGACTACTTTAGTAGATGTTTGAGGAGTGTTAAAATTGCGCATCAAACACCTATTTCTATTTCTAATGCCAGTATGAACAGGGCCTTACTCTCCTTTCTAGCATTTACATTGAATGGGCTTTGATATCCTTACTTTAGAAAAATGAAAAATTGCCCTGAAAAATTGCACACATAACTGTCCCAGATCTTCAGTTAATGCATGTGAAGACTGCTACATGTCACACAGCTTCCTCTTTTAAAACTCTACTTTTGGACCCTGCTTATTGTGTGTATGTATGCTCCTAACTCTTAACTCCTAAGTGAGGAGTCTGTACTCCACTGGAATAAATGCAATCTCTCCATGCTATGCTGGTATCTTTGGGAAGAAAGGATCTGTTTTTATGGCAGGAAAATACAGGTACAAAAAAAAAAAAAGATCCGGATTTGAACCCATTAACGTGCTGGAGATCAACATGTGGCACAGGAGTCAAGAGGCAGTTTCCATTTAAAGGTAGTTTGTTTTGGCAGGTTCCCTTTTTTAGTTCCTAGGCGTTTCCAAACAATTTCCACGTGTGTAGGCCCAAATAGATTAGGATAAAATACTAAGATGGTATTTACTGCTTGAAGACTGCTGCACGGAAAAAAAGCATCCTGGCTCTAGGGGGTTATAACCAGCTCATATTTTACAGCTGGTGATTGGTTGCTCAGTAAAGGTGGTCTAGGTTGTTCTACAGCCGCCCATACATTTCTTTTTACTGCCTCCCGGCTCTTTAAGGGTTTCAGAAGCCGGGAGGCGAGGTGGTGTTTTAGGGTCATGTGACTGCCGTTATATACTGCTACAGAACGGCACAGATTCGCAAAATCCTATATATCCACGTGATTGTGAATTTACCGCCTTACCTGCGCCACCATATGCGGCCACGCGATTACTCACCAGCGCCCGGTGATTGCCGAGCATCTCTGACGGGAAGCAGAACTGTATGTAAAGAATACAGTTCTCCTCCCTGTCAGCTCGTGCACACTGCTTTGGATTGATGTGCATAGCACAGCAATGCAAAGCAGTGTGATTACTGTGTAAAGCACACACGCAGACACAAGTAAAACAGCTCACGGTTAACCCTTTGATCGCCCCTCATGTTAACCCCCTTCTGCACAGCACCATTACTAGTGCGATTTTTTTTTTTTTTTTTTTTTTTTTTTTTGCAGTGATCACTGTATTGGTGTTACTAGGGATGTCAGTGACACCAAGTCAGTTCCCCCCAGTGTCAGAATGGCCGCCGCAGTCCCGCTATAAGTCACTGTTCGCTGCCATTACTAGTAAAAAAAAAAAATGCAGTATCTAAACTGCCATTTGTAAACGCTGTAACTTTCATGTACACCAATTTACACGTATTGGGATTTTTTTTTTTTTTCTAGCAAAGACATGTAGCAGAATACATTTTGGCCTAAATTTTTATAACGAAATTCGATTTAAAAAATTTTTTTACTGGACATGTTTAATAGCAAAAAGTCAAAAATATTGTATTTTTTCTTAAAATTGTTGGTCTTTTTATTTTTTTTAATTTTTTTTTATAGCGCAAAAAATAAAAACCGCCCGCGCAGGCAATCAAATACCCCCCAAAGAAAGCCCAATTCGTGGGGAAAAAGGACATTAATTTAATTTGGGTGCATCGTTGCATGACCGCGTAACGCAGCGCCATAACACGTTAAAGTAACGCAGCGCCATAACACAAAAAATGGGCTGGTAAGGAAGGGGGGTAAATCCTCAGGAGGGCAAGTAGTTAAAAACACCCCTGTCCCCCTTGAGCATACACACAAAAACAAACAAGTGTGTGCGACCCAAACATGATGTGAACAGAGATTACTATCCATATACGAGATGTCTCTGCAAATGTTTGATTGAGGGCAACTATTCTAGAGCCATCTTTCAGGACTAGCTCTACAATGATGACCCTAAAGTTTTAGGTACCATAGTTTACCACCGTGGCATGCAAAGTTTTGAATCTTGATATGTTTGGTATCTATTTACTCAACACAACAGCATCTTTTATATTTTCTCAAAAATTGGTATTGTTTGTGTGAGCTAAAAATTATTTTAGCGTATTTTTTTTCTAGGACCTCTTCTTTCAGGAAATAAATATTGTTGGGTGGGTTCTAAGTAATCTGCTAGAAAGAAATGCTGATTTTAAAGCGTGTGTGTAAAATGTTAAAATTGCCCTGTATACTGTATGATTGGCATCATCTTCCTTGAGTTTTTTTTTAACTTGCTTTGTAATCTATTTAACATTGCATCAATATTTTTTACATTCTTCCTTTTTACAGCTGTATCAGGACTACCCTGGTGTTGATCACATTCCTGTGGTGCAGATTGACCTGTCTGTTCCCCTTAAAGTTCCAGGTATCTTACTGAGCAACATGTTTATCAAATAAAACATCTGTAATGTGATGCACCATGCTTGCATTATTAATTTGTTATAAAACAAACACTATGGGTGTCCCTTATTAACATCCCTGGCGGTATTCCCGAGTGTAGCTCGGGATAAAGTTTCAGTACCAAAAGCGGTAACCCTGAGCTACACTTGGGATTACCCTATAGCATTGCTCCGGGATTCCCTGTTTCACTTACCTTGTCCTGCGCTCCCATGATGTGTCCCCTGCAGTGTCCCTGGCCATCTCCTCCGGCCGATGCCGGCATCAGTCTTCTGAGTTCCGATCCCTGCGAGCGTCGTGACGTACGGGGGCCGAAACCAGCGGGAAATTTGAAAATTTTAAAAACTGACATTCACAAAATACACTAAAATAACATAGTAAAACATTACTGTATCAAACCATTTCACATACATTTTGTCCCTAGTGCTTTGTCCTGTGCCCTGCCTGCATTTTTACTGTTATTTCTGCTAGAAACTTAGAAAAGTCCATGGCGTCCAAAAAGCGTTCCTTTAGGTCAAAAGCGGCTTTAGACCAGCTAAAATACAGCGAAAGTAAATCAGAACCACTTGCAGAATTGAGAGATGATGATTTGTGGGGAAATTTGTCATAAGACACCGAAAACGATTCTGCGACTAAGCTCAGTGATGGGCGAACTTGGTGCTATATTTCAAATTTCAGTGGTTTTGGTTTGATTATGTTATTGAATTCAATTTATTATTATTATATTTTTTATAATTATTTATTATTTTATAATTTATGATTTCGTGTTTCAAGTTTTATTATACCCGGGATGTTTACTAGACTCTTGTTCGGACAGATTTCAGTGAGTTATTCCTAAAAATTACAGGCCTACAATAAAAGCACGACATATTTCCATGCTTTCAGCACAGAAATATGGGCATAATCAGACCGCTAGGGAGGTTAAGCAAATTAGGGATACCATTAGCTGCAAATCAGGCTGTCTCTTACTTAGTAATGCCTCTGTGACAGTTTTTCTGTGTGTTTGCTATTCCTGCACCCAGAATTTTGGGTATCCAACTGCAAATACACCTGCAACAGATTTACACAGGTCTGAGACAGATTTATTACTGAAAAATTCTTCTACAGATTAACCTCTTCGCGCCGGCTGAACGCAAATGTGCGGCCTCCCGGCGTCTGGGCCTAGACGCCGAGCTGCCGCACATTTGTGTTCTATTAAAAAAAACACGTGCTGAGAGCACGCGCTCCCAGCACACGTCTGGTACTCACGGAAAGGTCCCGATCTCCTATTTTGATCGGGACCTTTCCCGATCATGTGTCTGCTGTGACTGCGTGTTATGGTGGTCACATGACCCTAAACCCCGCCCTGCCTCCCGCCTTCTGAAACCCTTAAAGGGCCGGGAGGCGCCAGTGCCAAGGGGTTAATTCTTAAGAAGACACAGATTTTCTGTCTAAACAGGCACACAATTAAAAAGTGATCAGGGTCAGGCTTCGTTCTGTTGCAGTGCTACAGGGAACAGCAGCTGAGGGAGGAACTTATTACTCAAGCTGTAACACTGTAGCAAGTCTTTTGCGTAATCTGTTTTACTGTTCTTCGTCAGCATTGTCATGTTGTGCTAGAGAAACTGATAAATGTTCCCCTATAAGTATGCAACTACCATATTTATTAGTGGATGTAAACTCTTCCTCTGGCATTCTCTATACCACTGCATGTAGTAGGGTAAGATAATTCAGATAAAGTTTTTTTTACATATTGCATCTGCCTAACAAAGCTTAAAGGGGGATATTTATTCAATCTTTTACACAGCAAGGCAATCCCATTAGGAGCAGTGGGACATATTAGGGTGGATTAACTAAACACAAATAGACTGTGCATGCTGCAAGTTCAGTTGCTCCAGAGCTTAGTAAATGAAGGGAAGCACTACTGACTTCCATCATCCGATCATGCTGTTTTTTTTAATTTTTCCTTGCATATAGTTGTGTATTCTTTACAAAGTGAAGATTCCTTTCATTTACTAATCTATGGAACAACTGCACTTGCAAAACGCGCAGTCTGTTTGCCTTTTGCAAGTCCACCCTTTTGTGTGACAAACTTCTTACAGGGTTACAGTTTAAGTCAGAACGTCTTTCTTAAGCTAATCTGAAGTAGAACTGTGACACAATGAAACCTGACCTTGACCTTTGTGTAAAGTGAAAATCTTTCTCCTCTGCACTAATAAATCTGTTGCAGACCTGTGCAAATCTGTCTCAGCTGGTTGCCCAGGATTACAGGTGCAGGAATCACAAAAGCACAGTTAACCTGTTGCATAGACTTTGGTGAATGAGAGGCAGCCTGATTTTTATATATTGTAATATTAGCATGTTGTTTATTTGTGCCTGCATGCCTATTCATAATCTCCATTGTCTTTAATATTGTCTTTAATATCAACTATGAACAAATTAAAAATATTGATTTACAGTGAGATTAGCATAATATATGCATTTTCTCAGGGCTTCCCATGTCAGACCAGTATGTAAAGCTTGAGGAGGAACGACGGAGCAAACAACGTCAGGAAAAAGACAAAAAACGGAAGAAAGTAAAAGATAAGAAAGGTAGCAAGTCGCGAAGACAAAAGTCTATTCACACAGAAAGTGATGAGGACATTGCTCCAGCACACCATGTTGACATAATCACTGAGGAGATGCCAGAGGTTACGTTTCATTTTTTTTTTTTATATCATCTGAAAAATGTGTTCTTTAATATCCATTTTATATTTGCACTCAGATTGCCCTCTGATGTCCAAAGCTAGATTTATAGCCTGCACTTTCTTTTTTTTCTTCTTCTTTCTTTTTGTGCTCTTGAAATTTTGGAGAGATTTGTAGCTGCTGTGATAGGTAAACTCTGGGTACACATTGGGTAATTTGGCGTTATCTCTTACGTTGGGCATTTTTGGCTGATTGCCACAGCAGAAAAATGCACGGAAGAGAGATAGGAGAGTGAACCACCGCAGCAAAACATGAGCAATGTGTTCACAGCCTGACACTCAGTATACTGCTCCACAAAATTATGAAACATAAACAATAGAATTAGTTGATTCACAAAAATAAAAAAGCACTCTTAAAGTATTTTTCACTATGTATTTTAGAATGCCCTCCCTAGTGATGACGATGACAAGGATCCAAATGACCCCTACAGAGCTCTGGACATAGATCTGGACAAGTATGTGCACTTCTTCCACTAACAATTGTGTACAGTTTTATATGTTAAAAGGAAAGATAGGACAGTATAAATAATACATCAGGGGTGTGGAAATTTTTTAAAAAACTACTTGTCCAAGGACTAAGTTAGGGTTCCAATCTACTTGTCCCTCATGACAATCTACTTGTCCTGATGATAAAAAATTTTTTTGCCAGGATGGAAAATATGAAGAGTTGATGTTTTTTTTATTAGGCATTTAGTGGCGCTTTTAGGAAAGTCTGGGGCTTTTATAAATACGAAAGGGGCTTTATGGCAACTTAAACTCGTAGAAAATGTCTTCAAACCCCCAATCATTTCTTGTTCGTTTTTTTTTTTTTTTTTTTTTTTTAAATGCAGAGGCCCTAGAGAAAAAATTGGTGGGTTTTGCAGTTTTTTGTTTATGTAACACGGTATTTGCACATTTTTTTAATTTTGATGCAAAAAACACAATGCTAAACCCAATTTTTGGTAAAATATAAAAGATGATGTTACACTGAGTAAATAGATACCAAACATGTCACACTTTAAAATTGAGCATGCCCCTGCAACGGCAACAAACACATGAATTTTACTATCCAAAACCACACTTTAAAAGCGTTCACAGGTTACCACCTTAGATTTACAAAGGAGGTCTGGTGCTAGAATTGCTGCCTATGATTGCTGTTTGCTTGTGTGCAGGATTGACGCATGCATTTGCCTTTGCGTGTGTGGATGGGGATGCTTTTAAAAAACGTTTTTATATATTTATTATTCCTTTCACAAGGAATGTAAGCATCCCTTGTGACAGCAATAGGCAGTGACAGGTGCTCTTCATCGAGATATATGGGGTCTTTAAGACCCCAGATCCCTCCTTTGCCCTTAAAAGCATTTAAACACTCAAGATAGGTGTGATCAAATGCTTTCCACTTTTAAAAATAGTCCGTTTAAATCCAGGGACACTGGAGGTGATGTATGCTCATCGGTTCCTGTTTCCTATATCATAGAGGCAAACAGAGTGGTTCTGGTCTTTGTCCGCCTTTATGATCAGTTGGCAGAAGCACCAGATGGTCAATTGAGTGTCCTGGTGCGACGGGACAGCCCGCAGAAGGGGGGATGTTCCCTCCGCTACTTGTAAAAGCAATCCAGTGGCTAGTTTGCTGCTCGGATTTCTTTTACAAGAGAGCCAACCGTTGGCTCTAATTCCTGCTGCTGCAGCAGGGATAAATATAAAGAAAAACCTCTTGCCCGGCATCCAGAACTGCTTGTCCCGAGCATCGAGCTATAGGAATTGCACATCCCTGTACATTGATTACTTTTTTTTCTTTCAGACCTTTGGCAGACACAGAAAAACTTCCAGTCCAAAGACACAGAAACACAGAAAATCTAAAATCTCCTGAAAATGAAACCTCTGTTTTAGAGTCAAAGGTCAAAAAGCCCAGTAAAAAGGATAAAAAACAGTCAGAGTCTGAGAGAGTGAAGAAAAAAGAAAAGAAGGTGAGTTTAATCTTTTCAAGACCTTAAAGTAGAACTGTAGGAAAAGTTTTTTTCTCATTTTGGAGAGAGTAAGGGAAGGTTATAACCCCTGCCAAATTTTTTTTTTCTCTCGCTATCTGTGTTCCATTGTGGAGATTTTCCTGCACTTTCTGTCCCATAATCAAACAGAAAGTGAGAGGAAGTACTTCCACATCAAGGGACTTTCTTGGGGAGTCAACAGAACTAAAACCTCCATTGGAAGATTTGCCTTCTATTACTTTTCTGGGGACAATCCAAAATTTGGGATTTTCTTTTGCTTTCACTTTCAGTGATAATGGTAAACAGGACAAATAGAAAGGGTAAATCTCTAAAAAAAGGAGCACGAGCAGCAATAAAAACTGACAGGGGTTCAATCGCTCTCCACTCTGTCCAAAACTAACAAAGAAGTTTTGCCTTTAGTCATACTTTAAGCATATTCCATACATCTTGGCTTTGAAAGGGTTAAAACAGGCTCATGGCCACTGCAGCATCCATGAACTTTTTATGTTTATCATCAGGCTGAGGGATATTAATCCTGAATTCCAGGTATGGATATTTTTTGTATAGGTAAAGCTTGGACCAATGTAAATATCTACATTTAATACCAAACCGATTCCATATTTTTTTTTTTTTTTTTACAAAACAGGGGTGCTCTATTGCAGTATTAAAGCAGTAGATGAAAGAACCGAAAACAATTTGACATGGTACAATGCAAGCATAGAAGACAAAAAACTAAATCCAAACATACATAGTCCAGCAAGACATAGCAGCATTGGTAAAGAGATTGGTCCTGAGGCCCAGAAGACATTCCAGTGCAACATGACAGCAACATGAAAGGGGGTTGGGAGAGGGGAACAGAGAAAAAGAAAGGGGGTGGAGGTAGGAAAGACAAGGGGGAAGAGCAGGGGTGAAAAAAGTCAGTGCAAAGGAAATCAGCAATTTGGTATCATGTGGTCGCTGGGCATCATCGTGGACCCCTCAACAGGGCCAGCTCTGGGGAGACGGGAAGGAACAATTGAAGGTGAAGGTTTATAAGCTCAAAAATATCAGACCAAAAGGCAAACATCTTAAGGCAGTCCCAGAACATATGAAAATATGTGCCTTGGTGGATGCGGCAGCAGGTACACACAGTATCGTGATCCGTATACATTTTGTCACGTTACAACTAAAAACGTAAATGTATTTTATTGGGATTTTATGCGATAAACCAACACAAAGTGGCACATAATTGTCAAGTGGAAGAAAAATGATAAATGGTTTTAAAATTTTTTTACAAATAAATATCTGAAAAGTGTGGCGTGCATTTTTATTCAGCCCTCCTGAGTCAATACTTTGTAGAATCACCTTTCGCTGCAATTACAGCTGCAAGTCTTTTTAGGGATGTGTTTACCAGCTTTGCACATCTAGAGAGGGAACTTTTTGCCCATTTTTCTTTGCAAGATAGCTCAAGCTCTGTCAGATTGGATGGAGAGCGTCTGTGAGCAGCAATTTTTAAGACTTGCCACATATACTTAATTGGATTTAGGTCTGCACTTTGCCTGGGCCATTCTAACACATGGATATGCTTTGATCTAAACCATTCCATTGTAACTCTAGCTGTACATTTAGGGTCTTTGTCCTGCTGGAAGGTGAACCTCCACCCTAGTCTCAAGTCTTTTGCAGACTCTAAAATGTTTTCTTCTAAGATTGCCCTGTATTTGGCTCCATCCATCTTCCCATCAACTCTGACCAGCTTCCCTGTCCCTGCTGAAGAAAAACATCCTACCAATATGATGCTGCCACCATGTGCAGTGTTGGTTTTCCACCATACATAGCGTTTTGCTTTTAGGCCAAAAAGTAAAATTTTGGTCTCATCTGACCAGAGCACCTTCTTGCACATGTTTGCTGTGTCCCCCACATGACTTCTTGCAAACTGAAAACGGCACTTCTTATGGCTTTTTTTCAACAATGGCTTCTTTCTTGCCACTCTTCCATAAAGGCCAAATTTGTGGATTGCACATCTAATAGTTGTCCTGTGGACAGATTCTTCCACCTAAGTTGTGGATCTCTGCATTTCCTCCAGAATTACCATGGGCCTCTAGGCTGCTTCTTTGAATAATGCTCTCCTTGCCCGGCCTGTCAGTTTAGGTGGACGGCCATGTCTTGGTAGATTTGTACTTGTGTCATACTCTCCTTTTTCAGATGACGGATTGAACAGTTCTCCATGAGATGTTCAAAGCTTGGAATTTTTTTTTATAACCTACCCCTGCTTTAAAATTTTCCACAACTTTATCTCTGACCTGTCTGGTGTGTTCTTTGGCCTTCATGATGCTGTTTGTTCACTAATGCTCTCTAACAAACCTCTGAGGGCTTAACAGAACAGCTGTATTTATACTGAGATTAAATTAAATACAGGTGACTGAGGTGGGGGGAGGAGCCTGAACATGGCGGCTGAGGGGAGCGTGTGGCACTAGATCTCGGCTAGGCTCCTCTTCCCGACCTCCCCAGCGACCCTCTGGAGTAGGGTAAAAAGTTGTTGACTCACCGGAGTGTGGAGGGCCGTGGAGGAGGGACCGGAGAGCCGGGGATGAGAGCAGGACAGAGGCTGTGGAGACGGGCTGGTCCCCCCGGCGCCTCATGAGAGAGAGATCCGGGCGGCTGGGAGACGAGGTGACGCGGCGAGAACACGTGACCAGCCACGGAGGATCACTGGGAGGAAAAAAAAGCTGGCTGGCGTCCCGATGTAAGAGGGAGCCGCCGGCTTACTTCTAGCTATACCCCTCGGCCGGCGGATTGATCCTGGGTCTGGGAGACCTAAGAGAACCAGGAGACCCAGCCTGCTTCCCTAGGATGGATCCCAAAAAATGTAGAGTGTTGGAGACCCAGAGGAATCCCCCTAGGACTGAGCTGCTGAGAAAGCCCTCCACCCGAAGCTTGGAGCCGCCGTCCAGAAAAGAGAAGGGTGAGTGAGAGCGGCTGGGGGCTTGTTGTGCAGTGGAATCCTGAGTGACATAGGGGAGCAAGGGGTGAAGGAGAGGAGGGGGGGATGCCCAGGGTTAAGAAGAGGAGAAGAGAAGAGACCCAGGAGACTCAGGAGAGCAAAACGCAAGAAAAAATAACAAGCTTTGTCTGGTTCACAAATTATAAATGATCGGTATAATCCTATTGTGAGAATATAGAAGAAAATAAGACCTATAGAGGATATGAAGAACAAAGGTCCTAAGGGAGCAGGGCTCAAAGGGTCTCAAACAGGCACGATAAAGAAATATACATCACATGGAAATATTACTCCAGAAAGGTCCCAAGGCGTAAGTGCAAAAGGGGAAATGGAAACTAGTTTGGGAAATAGTCCTAGATTATCATTGGGCATGAATAGCAGCTGCAGCCAACAAATAGCGGATGGTTTCGAAAAAAATGAATCTGATGGTGAACTACAAGTACCAAATAAGAAAGATGATAGAAATGTTTCAAAGTTTGGAGAAAATAATAAAGCACGAAATGACAGCTATTCGGAATGATTTAGGGCATCTGTTATCGAGAGTGGAAGAAACAGAGGAGAACATTAAAAACCAGGCCCAAACCATAGATAATCTAGGAAAAAAAATAACCCATTTGGAGAATACTCAGAAAAAATTGCTCTATAGGATGGAAATTCAAGAAAATAAAGAAAGAAGGTGTAACCTTAGAGTACGAGGAATTCCAGAGTCTGCAAAAGGGGAAACACTGCATGAACTAGTTATTAAAATTTTAAACTCCATAAGAGACAGACCTGAAACAGACGGGATTAAACTGGATGGAGTGTTTAGAATAGGAAAGTTTAAACAGGCTACTGAGAAGGAGAGACCGAGAGATACAGTTGTCCAGTTCCAAAAGTTTGGAGATAAAGATGAGATATGGAGGAAGATCAAAGGAAGAACATTAATTAAGTATGGAGATATAACTATTCAAATTTATGCGGACATAACACCAGAGACCCTATGGAGAAGGAGATCACTGAGACCCTTGTTGGAGCAAATGAGAAAGCAGAATGTGCAGTATAGATGGGGTACCCCAGCGTGCCTAATTGGATGGAGAAATGGTGTTACAGCTTATCTAAGATTTCCGGAGGAACTGAGAGATTTTTGTGACAGACTGGATTTGCAAAGAATGGAGATAGATGGGTGGGAAGAAGAAAAAGGAGAAACAGAAGATACAAGAAAAGAGGACTGGCAACGGGTCGGGGGGGGAGGGAGGGAGAATTAAGATTTTTTTTTTTTTCTCTCTTCCTCTCTCACCCCCTGGCCCTACCTCTGTCGATGTGGCACCCCCCCGGAGTTCCGGTTGATGGGGGTAGTGGAGATTTTTCTGAGTCAGGTTGATAGAGGGGCTTTGGGGAGGTCGGAGGAGAGGTGAGCCGTCCATGGGCGGAGCTCAACCCCAAAGTTTTAAATCAATGGTGGGAATAGACCCACAAATAATTAGTAGGCAGTTTTTAAGCCTAAAAACGGGTAGGGGAAAAAAAGAGAGGGTGATTGGAGGGGTGGGGGAGGGGGGGAGATGGGGGTTAGGTCGGAGGGAGGGGGGGGAGGGGCTGCTGGGCTAATACTCTGCATGATAGAAGGAACCAAGAGGAGGAGGCGAATTGGAGGAGAGATAGAGAGAACTTAGAAGGATGGAAGAAATACAGTTTATAATGTATAATGTGAATGGGTTGAATTGTCCTGGGAAAAGATTTAGATTGTTTAAAGAGTTACAGCATAGAGCAACGTCAGTGGTATTTTTACAGGAGACACATTTCGAGAGAGTCAAACGTGAAATTAAAATCTAAATATTATCCAATATGGTATTATGCCGACTCACCAATTAAAAGAGCAAAAGGGGTTGCAATAGGATTGGCAAAGAATATGAGATTTGAGCTGGAGGATAGAAAGACCGACCCGGAGGGGAGATTCTTGTTCTTGAAAGGTAAACTACAGGGAATAGAGTGTACATTAGCCAATATATATTGCCCCAATCAGAAGCCGGAGATGTTCTTGAAGGGCCTGCTGAAAAAACTGATGGATTTTAAAAAAGGCCATTTGATAGTAGCAGGAGATCTTAATTTTTGTATGGACCCACAAAAGGATGCAACCTCTTCTGTGCAGAGAGAGGGGGGTAGGTCTCTGAGAGCTTTGAAGAAAGTGATCCACGAGTATCAACTGGTGGACACCTGGAGAATAATACATATGAAAGATAGAGATTATACCTTCTTCTCAAATGCACATGAGATATACTCGAGACTGGATTATATACTAATAGATCACCAACTTATTGAACTTTTGGTTAAAATAGAAATGGAGGCAAGAACGTTCTCGGACCACGCTCCTGTCATAATGAAAATGGGATGGGGAAGACGGTGGACGGGAGGTTTAGGATGGAGGTTAAATGAGGCTCTTCTCCTGGATGAGGATACAGCTCAGAAGATTGGGGAAGGGATTAAGGTATATTTTAAGGAGAACGAGACAGAGGAAGTATCGATAGCTACAGTGTGGGAGAGCCATAAGGTATATATAAGAGGAATTTTGATTGCGATCGGAGCAAGGAAGAAAAAAGAAGAGAGAGGATCAGTGGGCTTTTAAAAAAAATATTAGACTTGGAGCAGATACATAAGAAAATAACAAAAGAAACAAGACAGAAGTTAATGGATAAAAAAGATGAGCTAGATACGTTGATGGAAGAGGAGAGGAGAAGAGCATATAATAAAGTTTTAAGTGAGAGATATAGATGGGGAGACAGACCAGGAAAATATTTAATGAGAGCCCTGAACAAAAAGAAAAATAAGAATTATATAGAAAAGATAAAAAGCCCCAAGGGGGAGCTGGTCCACTCAACTAAAGAGATTATTAAAGTGTTCACGGAGTATTATAGAAAGTTATATAATATCAGTCCCCAAGGTTCTTTAAAAGAAATTGAAGAGGGTAACAACGAAAAAAGGAAGATATATTTAAAAAATGCGGGACTACCAAAGTTAAGCGAAGCACAATTGAACTCCTTGGATGTGGAAATTACTCAGGAAGAAATAAAAGCAGCATTAAGAAGTACAGGGGTCGGGAAAAGCCCAGGACCAGATGGTTATACAGTAAAGTACTATAAAAAATATTGTGAATTATTGTTACCTAAGTTGAAGAAATATATGAACGCTCTGGGAGGTGGGATGGAGGTGAGGAGAGAATCTCTACAGACCCATGTAGTACTTATTCACAAGGAGGGAAAGGATGCTTCTCAGTGCTCTAGCTATAGACCAATTTCATTATTGAACACTGATACCAAGTTGTACGCAAAGGTTCTAGCAAATAGGTTGAAAGATCTAATGCCTGAATGGATTCATGGAGACCAGGTGGGCTTTGTCCCAGGGAGAGAGGGTAGAGATAACAGGTTGAGAACTTTGATGCTTATTCAGAAAAGCAGAAAAGGGAAAGCCCCGGTGGTCCTCCTGTCAATTGATGCCGAGAAAGCATTTGATAGAGTGGACTGGGGCTTTATGATGGACAACTTAGAAGCTCTGGGGATTGGAGAGAGAATGCGAGAGTGGATAGGAAAATTATATAGGGAGCCCACCGCAATCATCACCGTAAATGGGGAAAGGTCGGAACCCATTAGGATGTCAAATGGAACAAGACGGGGCTGCCCATTGTCCCCTTTGTTATACGTTTGTCATTGGAACCGCTGTTAATAATAAGGAAAAGGGGAACTGTAAATTTAATTCAGACAAACTACAGAACATAAAGTAGCGGCCTTTGCGGACAACTTATTGTTATATGTGGGGAACCCCCGAATAACACTCTCAAATATAATGAAGATCCTGAAGGACTATGGTGAATTATCGAACTTAAAAATTAACCCAACAAAAACAGAGATTCTGAATATTAATATACCAAAGGGCAAAAAAGAAAAGTTACAAAAAGAATTCCCCTTTATATGGAGAGAAAAAGATATAAAATACCTAGGAATAAAACTCACTGCCTCATATAAGCATTTGTATAAACTAAACTATATTTCTTTGATAAACGAGATTAGGGAAGAATTAAAAACATTAGAAGGAGGAAACCCATCATGGATAGGACGTATAAACCTAGTTGAAATTGGTAATTTTACCTAAAATACTGTATAGATTTCAAATGATCCCAGTCAAACTCCCAGAGGCTTTCTTTAAGATAACAAAAAGAATGTTAACAAGATATATATGGAGGAATAAAAAAACAAGAATATCATATGAAACATTAAGTAGGAACAAAGAGGAGGGGGGAATGGGACTACCTCATGTCAAGAGATATTATAAAGCAGTAGTTTTAGCAAGAATTTATGACTGAACATTTAATCTAAAGGGGAAAAGTTGGGTGAAAATTGAAAATGAACTTAGTGGAACTAGTTTAAGTAAGATGATATGGGTCCCGGCACAGTATAGAGGAATTAAAGCTAGCACAAGTATCTACACTTTAAATGTTTTAAGGGTATGGGATAATTTGCACAAAAACATGAAATGGGATTTTAATTCTATATTAATGCCACTAGCAAACACTGAGTATTTCCCTCCAGGAATGGAAGAGATAACAGGGAGATGGCTTAAAAAGGAAGATATTCAATTGAGAGATGTTTTGGTAGAGGGGGAACTGAGACCATTTAAAGATTTAGAAGAGAAGAAGGGAGAGATTTTTATTAGGATAGATGAGTGGAAATATCATCAATTGAAATGTTTCATTGGAAATCTCCCGAAACCCTTGAGATTAAAAAAGAATTGGAATATGTTTGAAAGGCTGTTAGAAACACGAAGGGATGGGAAGCACGGTATTGCCAAAATATATAGAATACTCACAGAATTAGACACGAACACAATGTTAATTTTTATAACAAAATGGGAAAGAGACATGGAAGTGGTCTTAGATGAGGATAAACAGAAAAAGATATTTAGATTGATACACGAGAATGTTAGTATGAGAGAGGTAGAGATAAATTATAAGTGTTTGACAAGATGGCACATTACACCGAGTGTTGAGCACAAGATGAGTGGGGAGAACTCAAAAATGTGTTGGAGAGGATGTGGGGAGATGGGCACAGTTTTTCACATATGGTGGGAATGTCCGAAAATTCAAGCTTTTTGGAAGACAATAGTTAAATTGATTGAAATAATAACTGGAAATGACATAGGGTTAGACCCAACGATTTCCCTCTTACACAATGTCGAGACATCAGTAAACAAATACAAAGAATCAGGCGTATGGTACTACCTAAATGCTGCAAAAGGTTTGATACCCAAGTTTTGGCAGAAAACAGAGGTGCCGAAGGAGGAAGACTGGGTCAATAGAGTAAACCAGATTGGTAGAATGGAAAAACTTTACCATATGCAGGAAGACAGGATGGGGGTATATTATATGAGATGGGGAAAAATGGGAAAAATCTGGATTGAAAGAGAAATATAGAAAGGTATAAACTAGGACGATAGCTAAAGTCATCAGGCCTTGAGAGAATAGAGTGGGAGAGAGCATGCAGAGGGGAGGGAGGGGGGTGGGGTTTGGGAAAGGGCGGGGAGGGCCTGAAAGAAAATAGTTTTTAGAGGGGGAAATGTAGAAATGTTATAGATATTTATATGTGTTTTGTTTTTTCCGATGCATATTTGTAATAACGTGAAAAATCAATAAATATTTAAATAAAAAAATGAAATACAGGTGGACTCTATTTACTAATTAGGTGACTTCTGAAGGCAATTGTTTCCACTAGATTTTAGTTAGGGACGAAGGGGGCTGAATACAATTGCATGCCACGCTTTTCAGATATTTATTTGTAAAAAAAAAATTGAAAATAATTTATCCTTTTCCTTCTACTTCACAATTATTTGCCACTTTGTGTTAGTCTATCACATAAAATCCCAATAAAATATATTTACGGTTTCGGTTATAACATGACAAAATGTGGAAAATGTCAAGGGGTATGAATACTTTTCCAAGGCACTGTATATTCTATAAAGTCTCAGGGGAGTATAATATACTCTGTGTGGAAATTTAGTCTGTATGAGCTTATCTCTGGGGTAAATGTCCAATTTAGGACAGTGTTCTAGACACTCCTCCCAATCTTCCCCATCTAGGGACAGGATATCACCCTTGCACAGGTCCCATATCCGTTCGATTTTAGGAGAGTCCGCACTCAGGAGGGCTCCTTATAGAATAGACCGAGTTTTATTGAGGTCACCCTGGGCCAACAACTCTTCTATAGGAACAGCTTGGAGGAGAGGTGTCTTAGGAAATTGAGATCTGGTAGCATGTCATAGTTGAAAATATCGAAACGACATTCAGCTCGGCAACTAAAGCGACAGAGAGTTGTATAAGGAAACAGTGGGCATAATAGCTCTCAGGGTTTGACCCCATATCTTGCCCAGATTTGGGGGTCTGGAGTAGTACGGAAATGTGATAAATTAGGATTACCCCATAAGGGTTGGGTAAGCAGGGGGCAACTGATTGAACCGCAGAAAGCTGTGTCTGGCAATAGCCAAAACCCTCAGAGTGGCCCAAGTAGGGCTCGGAACAGCGTCATAAGCCATAAGCCCTAGCCCCCCTACACACCAAATTACGGAGGTTAGACAGGAAGCCCAAGAAGGCAGCCTCCAAGCAAACCACAGCATTAGAATGTGAACATTCAAACTACCAGTAAAAAGTTACCAAAATCGCCGCCCAGAAGTACACTTTAAAATTAGGCAGAGCCAGGCCCCCCAAGTCACATTGGGGAGATGCAGAGTAGATTTCACTTTTTAGGGAAGGGCACCATTTGATATAAAGGAGCTCACACAGCGGTTTACAGCGAGTAGAATTAAGTATTGAACACATCACCATTTTTCTATGTAAATATATTTCTAAAGGTGCCATTGAATACTTATTTTACCCACTGTATGTCTTGGGATAAAAAGCCAGGAACACAAACTGGACAGTGCTGGAATATATAGTTGAATTTAGGCAAGATCATCATCTTGACGAGATTTATTTGCCCCAAGAGGTTAAGTGCCATTCCACATATATGCTGATTTGAATGCAGTTTGAACCTCATCCAATCCACATGACATGTGAAAAAACATTGCTTCCTATGGTGCTTGTTCACATATGTCCGGTGTACTGATGGTACGGATTTAGTGCGGTTTGAAAAAGAGTCCTGTAAGATTTCTGAACAGTACAGTCCGATTTAGGTGCGGATTACAGAATATTGCCTTTTATGGGAACTGTTTCTAAAACGTATATGTGTGAACAGGTTAATCCTGAGAGCTAATCCTATTCTGAACCTGATGTAAACATGCCATGAACCGGTGAACAACTACTGTGTCAGTTAGCTGTAAAACCTGAGCTTCAGTCTGCACCGCACCTGTGTGAATCAGCTCTTAGTGGGAGACTAGACCAAGAGACACACCATTCCTGGAGTAGTGAAAGCAGGGGAAGAAGGTTATGAGACGTGAACAGCGTCCGGTCTGGAGTCACCTGAACCCCTAAATAACTAAATCAATTCACCCAGCAACATGCCAATAGTGAAGCCCGATCGTCAAGAGGAAAGCAAACGGAGTAGGACCAATTAATACGAATACCTGAGAAGGACCCGAAGGTATAAAAAATCTCCAAAGCTTTCCAGAGTAACAGGTCCACGTCGTTTAGGTATAGTAAAGTGTTGTCCATGTTTAAGGACAACCGCAAGCCCTGGACCGCTGAAGACTCCCTGACTAAAATCGCCAGAAGCTCCAGGGTCAGGGCAAACAGACTGGGGGGGGGGGAGAGGACAGCTCTGACGGGCTGCCCCTATAGAGTAAGAAAGGGTTAGAGAGCCAGTCACCAGTGCGGACCCTTGCCCGGGGAGCTCTGTACAGTAATTGAAGCCAATGGAGAAATTTAGGGCCAAACCAAATTGTTGGAGAACCTCCCAAATATCTTCCCACTCCACCAAATCAAACGCCTTTTTGGCGTCAAGGGAAGCTATCACCCTAGTGCCACAGTTCTCATGCTCCAAAGAAAGGTTCTATAAAAGGCATCTGAAATTGAGGTCTGTGACCTTGCCCGGCATAAAGCCTGTTTGGTCCACGTGAATCAAGTCATCTATCACCTTAGAAAGATGACCAGCCAGTACCTTGGCAAGAATCTTTGCATCAAAATCTAACAGAGAAAGCAGCCTGTAAAAAGCATAATCCTTCGGGTCCTTACCCAGCTTGAGCACTAGCATAATAACTGCCTCCTCCATAGACACCGGGAGAGATTCCAAAGTGGTATGTTTGGAAAATAGAGCCATAAGCCTAGGAGCCAGAAGTTCTTTAAATCGGGCATAGAATTCAGTCAGTATACCATCCACCCATCCGCCTCCTGGACCTTCTCAAAAGAAATATCTGAATCGAGCTTTTCCCTGTCAGAGACCTACAACATGGAAAATTAGATGGTCTAGAAAAGATAGATGCTTAGAAGAAGTGAGTCTTGCCCTAAGAGAGTATAACTCCTGATAAAATTACAGAAAACAAGCAGTAATCAAATCAGGAGAGGTCAATAGGTAGCCAGATGCGTCCCAAATACTTCAACATGCGTAGAGGAAATCACTTTAGTAGACACCACTACTACAATGATTACTGCTAACTTCCAAGTCCCTTGTTGAGCAGATGCCATGCTTCATAGCAAACAGAGAAGCTTGCTCGCTTGGCCACGACTTAGAGAACATTTTGTAATTTCAGAGTGAATGCAGCGTTTCCTCTGATTTTGAATGTGGTGAAGATTGTGGGGTCACTGCCCCACTTCTCCATCTTGTTCAACTTGTTCACTTCTCCAACTTGCACATCCTGACTACTGCTGGTACTCCATCTGTTTTAGTGTGTAGACTTGCTGTGGTTCTTCCTGCCATCTCGTAAGCCCTACAAGGATATATGAGGCACTGAGAGCAACTGCAGTGTGAAGCAGGGGGAGAGCTATTCATTCTACCCTGAAGGGTTGAATACCTGCAGCGGCCAGGGAGAAGCAAAGTGGTTGTGTTTGCCTCCTCTTTTTAGAGAGTTCCCATTGTGGCGACAGGGTAAATTTAAGGTAGAAAATGTTAGCATAAGGGCGGGAATCGGGAATGGGTGATAGTGGTATAAGTTGTAGATGGCTGATATCATTTGTATAAGCAAATTTGTGATGTTATTTGCAGTCTTGGTTAAGAGTTTAAAAATACAAAAAAACACTGCTACATTTTTGGTAGTACATCCAATGATAAAAGCTGAACCTGTGTTTTAATATATAAACATTCATTATTCTTT
Organism: Staurois parvus; assembly: GCF_062004578.1. Classification (NCBI taxonomy): domain Eukaryota; kingdom Metazoa; phylum Chordata; class Amphibia; order Anura; family Ranidae; genus Staurois; species Staurois parvus. The sequence goes on along the minus strand of NW_028318337.1, from coordinate 1,161,501 downwards.
TATTTCTCATTTGCGTATTGTGACAGAAAAGTAAAGAGAAAGAAGAAAAGACAAAACGCAAGAAATCGGTGACTAGTACTTCTAAGGAGGATGAGGCAGCAGTAAAACCCGAAGAGGATAAAGCAGATGACAAAGCAGCTTCAGATGTGAGAGGAATGTTATGTTTATTGTAGTGTTTTGTGTAGAATGTGATTTTGTGTTTTTCAACTTACTGGGTGTATATGTACATTCTGTTATACTCCACTGTAGCAAAACCTTTAACAGGAGAAATATGTTAGCTGCCATTTCTGATCTCCTCCTGATAATGCTGGATTCTCTCTCATCCATTAAGAAATAACCTAAATTTCCTAGTAGGTTGGGTGCCTTTTTTAAGTATTTTTGCTAGCCTTGACATTTTTTTTATCTGTGACTTCAATCAAGATTTCTCCCTGACACTGCCTTTTGAGCTGGTCTCTATGTAGCAGCTATCTAGATCTGTGTTTCCTAAGTTACAGTCTTGGAGTCCAAATGCTCAACCCCCTGGCCTGCTTGTGTAGGGTTAACATGGAATGTTGAGTGTACTTTGTTAGCCACAGAGCACTTTCCAGACCTAAAGCTATCGGAGAGCCCCAGGTATGGCTTTGTCTCTGAAGACTCACTAAGTAAGACCAGTCAGGCTGAAGCACCATGAGCTTACCCCACTTTTTTTTGCTCCCTTTTAAAATAGCTACCACTGCTAGTTTACTGCAGCTTTGTCCTCTGGGTGAAGTGACGCATGCACACTTCTTGCTGTCTTTCCTGTCTTGAGGAAGCATCATCCTACTGCTGTTCTTGCTCTTGAAGCACCATGTGAGTCTCTGGTCTCAAGTTCGTTTCCACTGCTCATCTACATTCACCTGGTCACCTCCGCCCTTCTAAAATCCTCATGAGCATCAGTTGCCTGGGTTTTGTGAGTACCTTGCCTAACATTGGGCGTGTGTGGACACGTGAGCTCAGCCCATATTCCTCTAATGGTTCTGTGGGTGTTTTTGGCAACCCGTCGATCATGATCTACCTGTCGACCATGGGCAGGTGAAAGGTAGATCGCAAAAATGTCTCTGCTTTGCTGACCCCTGCCACATAGGTGCCGCTCCTTCCCCCTCCCCCCCCCCCCCCAGCCTGTGCTGCTCTCATGCTCATGGCAGAACTGTGAGCAGGAGGCAGCACAGCTCAGGACGAAGTGTGGGAGTTGGCCAGAGGACAGTGCTGGGGGGGAGTGGGGGCTGATGTGAAGGGGGCAGAGGACACCGCTATGGGCAGGGCTTGTGCCAGCATAAGGCTGCATACGCCTTAGGGCGCCAGAATGGTGGTGGGGAGGGGGGGGGGTGGATTCAGATTTTTAAAATGTCTTCCAGAAATCCTCTGTGTTTTCCTCCTGCAGCAGTTGAAAGTCAGCTTCTCCTCCTCTCCCTCCTGCCAACATTCAGCTGCTGCAGGAGGAAAATCCGGTGGTTCCAGGAAATGCCTCCCTCGCTGCCACACCTATCCTTTTTCCTCTTTTTTTCTGCTGCCCGGGTCCCCTCCATGTGCTCCCCTTTCACCAAAGCAACAACCCAACAAGGCTCCTTTTAAAAAAAAAATATATATATATATAGTAAAAAAAAATAATAAAATGGTAAAATTATAATTAAAAAAAAAAACCTACTGACACTGTCCACTGCCTTGCTGACACCGTCCATTGCCCTTTTGACTCTGTCCAGTGCTCTACTGATTGACACAGTCCTCTTTTAAGGTAGGCCAAGTTTATATTTTTACAGTGACATTTGTTTTATTATATTTTTCTAAGTTTTCCTTACTATTTAGATAGGCCTTGCTAGTTCATTTCTTTTTTAAAAAAGGGCGCTGAACCCTGGTGACCTTTTGATCTCTTTCATGTTGTTCAGGTAGATCTCCACCTCTCAAAGGTTGCCTACCACTGCCCTAAGGGAACCAGCTCCTGTAAACTAGAGCCTGAAACCCTTATTGTTGTAGTCTTCTTTAGCTCCATAAGGTGAGACTGAGTCTTCCCCCATGTCCACTTGGGATTCCTTAGTTGCTTGTGCTCAGTCATTGGGGCTTTCTGCCTGCAAAGGCTGTAAGCGCACTCTGGTGCCATCCCCCGCAGAGTCTATCTCTGACCCTCCTGAGCTCCTAAAACTTTTTTCTTAATTGTACAGTATAGGACACTATCAAGATATTCATAGATTCTGGATTATAGGCTTGTAATTTCAGACGCTTGGACACTGGCAAGCTTTTGAGGACATGCCAAATGGGTTCCTCCCCTTTAACCCTACCCTACACCTTAATTCCTCAGTTTTATCCTAGTGTCCTAAGGTGATGGACCTCTTCTGCATTAAAAAATGACTGCTTGCTTAGCTAGTTTATTATGTTATTTTTTTTATATTTCATCTTTGGATTTTTCAGTCTACTCATTAGTGTCTTCTAATGCCACAAAATAGAAGCAGTATATGCAGATCGGCACAACCTCTGTAAACCTTGGGAGCTGCACCTGCACCCTTCATTGTAGAGATGGCCTGTAATGTTGCTCTGGGCACTGGGTGCTGTTTGGGTGCTCACCTTTGCACTGTGTGCAGTCAGCCACACGGTGCTATACAGGTCCAGGACTAGTGTCCATTGCTGTGGAACCCAGTCCCTAAAGACCCATTATAAAGCCCAGTGTCATGTAGAGGTAAGACAAGGTCAACTTGTAGGCTTCTGTGTGCTGCTGTAAAAGTCCTGGACTATATTTCAATAGTTTTAGCTACAGTGTAAGCTTTTTAATTTGGCAATAAAACTGTACCACTCAGAGCTTAGTCTCAGGTGGATGACCAGGTGTTAAATCACACCATAGGTCAGACACTTTACCACCACTTATACCTAGAGCCCTTTTATGGTGTTTAGGCGCTACAGGACAATCACCTGGATTGCTGTTCTCTTCTGGACACATTTGGCATATGTTGGGCACCCTACAGGGGAATACCTTCACGTGTAGCTATGGCGGAAATGAGACACAAGGAGAGCCATGCATAACTGCAGATGAACATTCGCTCTGTCAAAGGCCTGCACAGCACTAAATATCAGGATGATGCATCCCCTGCAGCAAAGCAGGAGACAGCTCTAACTCTGGTCTCTGCATCTGATGCTAGCTGTATTTCAGGCACACAACAAGCGACCTACCTGACAAGCATATTTTTTTTCATCTGTTATAGTTGAATTATTCAGAGAACTCTGTAAATGAATGACGCGGCCACGTGGATGGAGCCCCACACGGCCACGCTCTCCTTAGATAGTGACAGCCGGTACGGCGAACTTCTCCCGGCACTGCTATCACACACAGGGCTTGGATCACTGAGCCACTGCAGGAGCAGAAACATGTCACATGATCCGCCTTAAAAACCGTTCCCAAAGGTAAACATCCTTTAATTCTTCTCCATCTCACCATGCCTCTTTGGGCACAAAGAGTCCTGCAAAATATTTAAAGACTTTCCTTTCCCCATCTTGTTGTTATTTTGTTGTTGCCTTCCACCAGTCTGGAGTTGTGGTATAACTTTCATCCCTGAATGCCTTTGTAGGCCTACTTGTTGTGTACCTTTCCCCCGTTTTCAGTTAGGGAGTGTAAGGTTTGGACCTTCATATGCAGACTGGCTGGTCTACCCTTGTGGTCCTGTTTTTGTCCAAGATTTTTTCTGGGCTGTTGACCTGCCCTAGTGTTTTTTCTGTTGATGGCTTCATATTGTTGCTCTATATCTAACCAGATATTGTTTCACCTGTTTTTGAGGCTTTTGGTTTCACAGCCTCTCGCTGGTTCAGACTCTGTGTTCCTTCGGGTGCAGTCATTCACGTTGGTGGTGATCTCTGTCTTGGTCTTGAGCATCAGGTTGATCCTCTGTTTGCCTTGCAGGGAGCTTCTTCTCATCTGGGTCAAGTTCTCGGGTGTTGGTCCTTCAGATAGTTCTGAGTTGCATATAGTTCCCAGTCCCTTCTCATGCGCTTGTCATTGGCTGTTGCTCACCCCTCAGTTGTATTGCTTTTCTGTACTGACTGTTTCTAACTGTATTCCTTAATGGATGAGAGAGAAAATGTTATTTTCGTGACTGTCTGCATTTAGAGTCAAAGACACTAAGGCATTCAGCAAGGAAAGTCAGAGAACTCCTCATATGCATATAGCAGTAAAGCCTAAGGATTAACATGACAGCTAGGCAGCTAGCATTTTCAATAGGTCAGCTTTAGCCTACCCTATAGCTTTCATTGCACATTTTGCTTGACCCATTTAGGATATATTTATAGATCTTGCCCTTGGAGTGGCTCAGGCGCAGGAATTCGGCTGTCAGACAGCTTTTCTTTTCAGTGTGTTGAACTGAAGCAGACCAGTTTTTAGTTTTTTATGAAAAAAATCAAATATCAAAAAATCCTTATTTGAGCACTGAACTAGTACTGTAATGCTAAAGCAAAATGCTGCACCATCCTTATGATTTCAACATTTTTAGTCAGCAGGTGGGCAGAGCTTCATCATCTTGTTTGTGTGTTGTTTTGGTGTAACTAATCAAGTGATTGTAGTGTTGTAGTCTTGTCTGTTACTCACATTGTGTGTGTTTAGCCACTATTTCCCTTGTGTGTACTTTAGCTCTCCCTTGTTCAATCACTGGATCTTTGGTTTTCAGGATATGGATTTCTGGCTAACTAGCTCCTTGGCCCCAGCACAGGCACAGGTTGGTAGATTGGCAAGGCAGTAAGTACCTTTAGTTAAATTGATTTTAAAAAAGTGTACCTTTTGTAATAAAAGAATACTGTAAGTTTTGATCCCTCTACTTGTGTGATATATTAAGTGGAATTTTCAGTAATAAATAATTTCTACAGTCCAGAAATTCTTTAGAATTAGCTGTAGCTGAGAGAGCATACTCTTCATGAAATTCAGCTCTCTGCAGCAACCTGGGTATATTATACCGCCTCTGCATCCCACAGTGCTGTATGGTATATCTGTACTGGCTTCTGATGTTCCTACATTGCAGTGTCATTTGAATCCAGAAGGGGATAATCGACAAATGGTAGGAGATGTTTGCTTAGTTTGGCTGCTGGTGTATTCATCTTAGACTGGTTCATTTTAAACCTGAAGGAATTCTGGAGACAGTGAGGAATATTGTTTTTATTTTTGCTGTCTTTCAAAGGGAGACACCCTAGAAACCTTGTAGGTATCATGACAGTGCTGTGCCCTGCCACAGTGTGAAAAAGTGTTTGTGTCACCTAGAGCTCTCATTCAGGCTGGTTGAGGGGGCTCCATAGTGCTTGTCTCATACAGGGGAAACTTTGAGGTTCAGTTTCCTCAGAAGTTGGTAAAATCTGATTTGGAATCTCGAGTCTGGAGGCTTCATAGAGACTTGTAGGGATGAAGTCTTCAATCCTGGGTCCTGGCTTTGTGGTGGACAGCCTACACACTGAGTGTGCAGAACTTTTATTTGAGACATAACTGGTTTAGGACTCCACCCCAACACACAGATGAGGTCTCTGCCCACTAAGGGGGGCTCCATCAAGCAGACATGTGCATCAAGGAACTGCTAGGTGCATGTGTTTATATGAGAAGACTTGTCTGGAGGAGCAGACAAGGGCCTGAAGTGTGAGGTCAGGGCAGCAGCGCTGCAAGCGTCAGCCAGGAGGCTGATGACCATTTATTTTGCACTGGAGAATGCTAAAAAAGGCCTGGGAAGGAGACCATGTATTGACTTGAAATGTATTTTAATATAACTGGGCAAGAAAAGCTTATTACTCAGAAAGTTTGAACCAGCTAAATACTTGAAGATCCCAGTAAGGCTGTAGAGAAACGGAAAGAGAAAGGAAATCGGAGCCAATGTGTGTGTAAAATGCCTCTTATAGCCAATTGTCTCTGGGGGTGAAAACTAGGCTTGTTTTTATGTTACCTTAAAGTGGTTCTAAAGGCTGAAGTTTTTTTTTACCTTCATGCATTTTATGCATGAAAGTAGTAAAAAAAACCTTCAGTGTGCAGCTCTCCCCCTCAGCCCCCCAATACTTTACTTACCTGAGCCTGATCCTGCGATGTCCATGAGGGCAGCAGCTCTCCCGTTGGCCATTGGCTCTCACTGCTGTCAGTTACAGCCACTAAGGAGGGAGCGGGGGACAGGGCAGTAAATTCACTTCTTGAAATGTAAAGGGTCTACCTGTCAAAATATGAATTCTTCTCAGTCAATTTCCTAATCCCTGCCCAGATATGTCCTAGGTCCTAACCACTCACTTTCCTCCACTGCATTTAGATTGTTTCATAAATGTTCCCTTTCATATGCCACTTCACTTTATACAGTGGCAAAAATAATTATTTGTCCCCTTGCATATTTTGTACATGTGCCCACTTACAAAGAAATGAAGGGTCTATCATTTTTATCATAGGTGTATTTTAAATGATAGAGACAGAATATCAACCAAACACAATACAAGTGTTATAAATTGAGTTGCAGTTCAGTGAGTAAAATAGGTATTTGGTCCTCATGCAAAATATGACTTCGTACTTGGTGGAGAAACTCTTGTTGGCAAGCAGAGGGGGTAAGACATTTCTTGTAATTGGTTACCAAGTTTGCACACATTTCATGATTTTGGTCCACTCTTTACAGATCTTCTCTAAATTCCTTAAGGTTTCTTGGCTGTCACTTGCCAACTCAAGTTTCAGCTCCCTCCATAAATTTTCTTTAGGATTAAGGTCTGGAGACTGACTAGGCCACACCAGGACTTTAATGTGCTTCTTCTTGAGCCACTCCTTTGTTGCCTTGGAGGCGTGTTTTGGGTCCTTGTCATGCTGAAAGACCCATCCACGACCCATCTTCAGTGTTCTGGTTGAGGGAAGAAGGTTATTATTCAAGACACATTAAGGTCATGGAGTGGCCTAGCCAGTCTCGAGACCTTAATCCTAAAGAAAATGTATGGAAGGAGCTGAAACCTTAAGGATTTAGGGAAGATCTATAAAGAAGAGTGGACCAAAATCCCTCCTGAGATGTTTGCAAACCTGGTAACCAACTACAAGAAACGTCTTACCCCTCTGCTTGCCTACAAGGGTTTCTCCACCAAGTACAAAATCATATCTTGCTTGGGGATCAAATACTTTTTTACTCACTGCACTGAAACTCCATTTGTAACATTTGTATCGTGTGTTTTTCTGGATTTTTGGTTGATTTTCTCACTTTATCATTTAGAAATACACCTATGATAAAAATTATACACCGTTCATATCTTTTTAAGTGGGGAAACTTACAAAATTAGCAGGGGATCAAATAATTATTTTCCCCACTGTACATTATTCCTTTTTATCTGTGTGTTTTTTTCTGAGTAAAATGAATACATCTTTTCAACTTCCTCCTTTTAGATAACAATAAAAAATAGAAGTAAAGAATAGAAAACCCAGCATATTGGCAGTATCGGCTACATGTTCTAATACATAATAATAAAACACTTTGAGCAAGAAAAAACCATGAGAACAATACATGCAAACTTGTATGTAACATTTCATGTACCATGAAACATACTTTAAATTGTGTAACTTCCCTATGACTCCAACCAATACCCCCCATGGGAGATTGATTGGAAAAGGGTATTTTGATTTCTCCAGAGTGAGTAAAAGTCTGAATATATAAATATCATATAATAAAAGTCTGCGTACAAAGATTATATATCACAAGTGCCAAAAGGTCAAATCAAATGAAAGAAGAAATAGAAATATTCAGCGTGAATGATGTCCAAACAGGAGTACTGTAATTAGGGTGTATGTGTTATATGTTGATGGTGCATGTGGGAACCTGTAAGTAAATCAAATCAATCCACGATCTGTATGCAGCTGTGAGACACAGAGGCAGGAAGTAGAAACCGTAAAGTACTCTGTAAATGAAATACTCTGCTCCCTGAAGAGCTGTCCACAAAATAAGCCTACACACCCTCCCTCACAGTTAGCTGCTTTAGAGCTTCTTCGCCCCATGTCTGCTGAGCTGTGTTTTTCTATACTCTATCCCACATATATGGTGTGAATAGAGCACAAGCCCTTGGGGCCCACAGTGATTTAGTGTGCAGCAGCTGTCCATTCTGGTAGCAGTGAGCCAGTGGTAGCGAGCTGTGTGACGTGCATTTAATCACATCAGAACTCCCTTTTTTTTCTTTGTAAACTTTACATGAAGTGCATAAAGCCACGTCTCCACACAGCAGCGTGGTGACATACAGGGCTGCCCAGAGAGTTGCGATATTTTGCAAACGTATTGCATAATATCACTCAGCTGTAGAACGCATTCTGGTGTGAACATGACACATAGAAAACTTTTTGTTTTCTATGTGTCGGTGCAGTTACTGTGTTTAGGCAATAAGCAAGAGCCCTTATAGTATTTGAGATCAAATTCATTGCCAAGACCCTGTTCACTTCTCTCCACCTCCACTGTGACGCAATATTTAGGTATATGCATCTTTCTTTTGCAGGATAGTTAGTATAGGTGTTAGAAGGGGAGTGGGAGCAGTTTTAAGATTAGTTATTAAAAGCCCAGAATTCCAATTTAAGCAGGTAAAAAACCTACATAGTTCTTTTTTTTATGAGGCTGGATAGCGATGTTTTGTATAATTCACCTTATCTGTACTTTTGTAGATCTTTATTATCATGTGTAACTAAATTTGAGCACAGTCTGTCCTAACAAACGTGTAAAGGTTTAGAGACTGGGCTTCTTGCAATGTATGTTAAAGTACAGACTAATCTCTAATATTGATCAAAAAACATTGCAGTCAGCTATGACACCTTCTCCTGAGAAACATCTGAATACGAAAAAATCCTAAAGAAAAATAAGTAAGCATGCTGTGTGGATGGGAACACATAATAAACATATAGTGGGTTGTTCTTAGTTTGACTGCAAAGGTAGAAATATTTTAAATCGCCAAAATATTAAGGCCTTGGCAAAATCATTTTTTATCTTAAAGTGATACTTAAGGTAATAAAAAAAACAAAAACAAATAACATGTTATAATTACCTGCTCTGTGCAGTGGTTTTGCACAGAACAGCCCCGATCCTCCTCTTCTCGGGTCCCCTTCTGGTCCTCCTGGGTCCTCCCCCCTGCTGAGTGCCCTAATAGCAAATTGCTTGCTATGGAGGCACTTGTGCTTGCTCGATTCCGAGCCCTGCTCTGTGTGTCCATTGACACACACAGCATGGTTCAGCCCCACCCCCCAACTCCCTCCTCACTGCTTGTGGTTGACAGCAACAGGAAGTAATGGCTCCCGCTGCTGTCTCTGAGCTAATAAGGAGGGAGAGAGCCAGGAGAGCAGCTACTCTTGTGCACGTCACTGGATCGAAATTTGGCGGGGGGGGGGGGGGGGTCTGCACACAGAAGGTTTTTTTTTATCTTCATGCATGCATGAAGGTAAAAAAAACCTTCAGCCTTTAGAACCACTCTAATTTCACCTGGACTCCTTTTTTTAAATGTGTATATGGGTCAATAAGGAGGTGCTGTGTGGAAACTATATGACAAGTATTTTTTTCTAAGCTTTTGTATATTCTCCCTCTAAACATGGAGTTTCACACAGTTCACCCATGTCAGTGATGATTCACTGAGTCTTTGCACTCATACTATGATTGAGAAAAAAACAGCAGTGTTGTGGTAACCTGCTCGGGAGGTAATATCACCATAACAGTGGTAAGTAGTAACCAGTAAACCAGGAAACTGGGAGCCTTGATGGTTGTATGTTTGTGTTGTGTGGATGGGGTGGTATTGTTGTTGGCATTTCAATACCCCTAGACAAATTAATAGAAATGATACAGTACTGTGAGCTTTGAAGGAAAAAAACATTTTATTGTATCACAGGGGCCTTCCACTGAGACTGTGCCTGAACCAATTGAAACAACGGAGGAACCAGTGGAAGCAGTATCAGTACAAGTAGAAAAATATGAGGAAGATACAGAGAAGGTAATTAACAGATCTCTCTTTGAAATGCAGGGGCATACTTTTTTAATTTACAAAGAGGGAATTACATTTCTTTTTGGGCTAATCCATGATTACCCGGTTTCGGTTACAAAGTGGAGAAAATGTTGTTGTGGGACAATCTCAAAATTATTGCTTGCCATTAAAACAGGTTTGATATGCTGGCTCCTCAAAAAGGTTTTGTAATATTACTTATCAAGCTGTGAGAAAAAATATGTGAACCCTTAGCGGTTGCTTCATAATGTGATCTGATCTTCTTTAAGTCATAATAGTTAAGGTGGAACTTTGTGCAAAATGAAAGACATTTGGTAAAGTCTGTCACACTGTCACATAAACGCAGCAGTTTTTCTCCTCTCTGATATAGATGTAAAGTATGGCAAAAAAAAGTTTTAGGTTTTGGACAGAGTGGACAGGGACTTGAAAACCTATTAGTTTTTTATTGCTGTCTGGGCCCCATTAGGCAGATTCACCCTCTTTGTCCTGTCTATCATTATCATTTAAACTGAAAGTAAAAGAAAACCCTAAATTTTCGGTTGTCCTCAGAAATGTAATAGAGGGGAAATTTTCCAATGATGACTCTAGTTTTGGTGATCTGGGGGTCTCCAATGAATTTCCTTAATTTGCAGGATTTTCCCTTGCTTCCTGTTTTGGCTTCGGGACAGGAAGTGAAGGTAAATCTTCCCAATGGGACACAGATGGGTTATAACACTCCCTGACTCTATCCAATGGAAAAAAAAAAATATTGCCTATAGCTATACTTTAATACCTGTTGACCTTACCAGTAGATCTGTTTTTTCCACTTCCTTTGCAAGGCTAAGGTGTCCAGCAAAAGTTTTAAATACAGGAATGGCAAGAAGCCAGTTTAAAAGGTGATAGTTGTGAAAACCCCTGTTCATTTACTACTTACCGGTATCATTCCAATGATACAGAATTATTTAGTGTTGGTTACCATGTTTGTAACCCTTGCTAATTATTCTGTGATACCTGACCATTATTTAGACCCTGCGTGGGCAATTCACATGCTTGCTTTCGATTTTTCTTAAGCTGATTTATAAAACCAATAAATATACTGAAACTGAAAAAGCCCTCTTTTTTTTTTTTGAAAGAGGATGTTATGGTTAGTAAATAGATATCCAGCATGTCACGCTGTAAAATTGTGCACACTCGTGGAATGGCGTGAAACTGCGGTACTTAAAAATCTCCATGGGTGATGCTTTAAAAAGTTCTACAGGTTAGCAGTGTAAAGTTACAGAGGAGGTCTAGTGCGAGAATTATTGCTCTTTCTCTGACGTTCGTGGCGATACCTCACGTGTGTGGTTTTAACATCATTTACATATGTGGGCATGGCCTACGTATGCGTTCACCACTACATGCGAGGGGGGATGGGGGGCACTTTAAACTTTTTTTTTTTTAAAAAGTATTTTTTATTTTTTTTTGCACTGTTCCTTTAAAAAAAAATTTATTCACTTTTATTCTTATCACAAGAAATGCATGCATCCCTTGTGATAGAAAAAATTAGTGACAGGTCCTCTTTATGGAGAGATATGGGGTCAATAAGACCCCACATCTCTCCTCTGCAATGTAAAGCAATGGATCAAAAAAAGCATTGATCTAGTGCTTTAAAAAAAAAAAAAAATGGCCGGAACGGGAAGTGACATCACTTCAGTCCTCCAAGGGCATAGAGAGTGGCGGCCATCTTTCCTTCACTCATCTCTATGCCCAGCGCCGGGATCGATGGTTTCTCAGGAAAGGCTGAGAACTACCAAGTGGCGGCAACGGCTGGCGGGCGACAGGCTTTTTTCAGCACCTGTATCAGTGCTTTTTTTTTATTTCAGCCGACGGCCAAAAGGGGTGTTTTCGGCCACCAAAATTTCACTACATCCCTAGTACGAACAGTTATCCTGTCCTTTTGTATTGTTTCCTTTGTGTGAAATCCCTACTGCTCATAACAGTCCCTCTGTGGGTTTTTTTTTTTTGTGATTAAATGTTACCACACCAAGCAGGAGAGCACAGCGTAGTTAGTTTGGCAACTAAGAAAGTATTAAAGATAGAACATTAACACCCCAGCCAGGGCAAAAATCCTTTTTTTTTTTTTTTTTTCCTTTTTAAAGAGGGCCTCAACGGTGGCACCTTACATATTTGTTAATGGAGAATTGTGATTTACAAACTTTTAACATTGAAAAAAAATAACGCACACTAAAAGCTGGCAGTGTTCTTATTGATCCACTAGTGTTTGTGTTTTGATGTGCATTAAAGGTTTCCTTTTACTTTGCTTTGGCGACACCAGAACAGAAAGGGAAGGGATGAAATGTAAAAATTGTCAGAACAGAGTTAGAGAGGATATTGCTCAGTGAGGACACCTTATTTGGTGATGGGAATTCCCAGCATTTTAGGACACACTTCCTCTGTTGTGTTTCCAGTGTTTGGTAATGGAGCTTAATCTCTTCAGTGGGAACATAGACAATACAAAACCTGAGAAAGGTTGCAGTCCTCTACCACTGTATCCCTTACTAGAAAAATGTTGTATTCTATATCAAAAGAAGAAAGTTCCAAGAAAAGTTTTTATAAATTTACTGTTAATACCTGTGTTCATAAGTCGTGAAAGTGACAGTTTAGAATGAAAGATGAACAGAATTCCCATTCTATCATCTGTAAAAGAAGTATTTTAAGTTCAACTGTTTACTCAATCAAATGTGTATCTATGACAACCCAGTAATTTGGTACTGTGTAAAAAGCATAGGAATGTGTTTTCTCTGTCATACATCACATCACACAGGGCATCTTCATATCTACTATGATAGTGTTATGTTGTTCCCTTCAGGTAATCGAACACTGGCAAAAAAAATAAAATGCAGTAGTCCCCTCCCAGGTACAGCCCCTCCCAGCTAGACGTAGCCTTATGTTTTTGATAGCTTCTTAGGTGATGGTGACATTAGTGCACAGAAATATTACTTTGTTTACAGCTAGTTTTTTTTTCTCAGGATTTCCTGATGGGAGCAGGAGACTAGCTACATCTGGCTCTGTGGCTTAGAGCCCAGAAGTATAGTGCCTGGACCCCGTGTTGGACGTGCGGGAACCTTCTGTACAGGATGTCTAGGTCTAGGGTGCTGACCCCCACATGGGTAATCTTGTCTCTGAAGTCACTCAGGGCACTCCCACCAAGATTGGTGGAGTTTTGATCCCTTGAAGGTCCTATGGCGTGAATAGCAAGTGCCTCTGATGGGGGTCCATAGGGTGTCTGTACCTGGCTGGGGGAGTTTAGTTGTGTCTTATATTCCCCTAGGTATTATTATTGTTCCCTGAGTGGTTTTATTGTGCCAGATGCTCAAGCACTACACCAAAGGGATGGACCAGCGTTTTTGACGGTGTCTTTCTGGCAAAGGGTAAATGATGCTTGAACTACTGCATAGTGATACAATGGGGAGGAGTTTCATGGTGGCCAACATCTTGCCTGCTTCACTCCATGCATCGATTCTGGAGGATGCTGAATTCCTTTGGTGCAGCTTAACCTTTCACTTAGTGAGAGAGGGCAGTATACCTCTCTATTTTTCCAGGTACAGCGATACCTTTGTGTGAATAGTGTTTTAGCAAGTTGATATTACACTTTCTCCCCTTGCCCAAAAGCCCACTTCCCCTACCTCCTAAGAAGCATTACTTTCATCCGTCACAGGATGGCTCCTAACCAAAATCCAATACCCAATTCTGCAAGAAGCCTTGGACCTTAAAGCTTTCTAAGCTGACAGGGACAAGTCCTCCCAATGAAGGGGATCCCCCACTTGCTCTTTTGGGGGAAATTACAAGCTGGAGTTTCTATGCCTTTCCCTTCCACATTTTATGTTCTCAGAATTTTTATTGAATCCACAAAGAGGAGCAGTGTGCTCACACAGGGAGTGGTCACTTCAGTTCAGGTGGAAGAAAACTGTTACTGTTCAAATCTTTTCACTGTGCCCAAAGTGAAAACAGACATTTGCCAAGTTTTGGATCTAAAGGGACTAAACAAGTCCCTTTGGGTGCAAAAATTCTGAATGGTCTTGGTCTGGCCAGTGGTCACCTTACACCTACAGTTTCTGTGGTTTGCAGTGGAGAACCAACTTTTTCCCATTTGTTGTCCAGTTGTTTGGCCTCTCTGTAGCTCCCAGCTTATCCATTAAAGTGTTGGATCCAGTGTTGGCTCTCTTGCGCTGTCAAGGTATTCCCATTGGGGTTACCTGGACAACCACCTGCTCTGGGAGCACTCTCCCTCTTCTGGAGTCCAATGTGCATTGTACTCTTCTCACTTTGGAAAAACTTGGATGGATCCTGAGCCTTCCAGCAGTCTGCCTCGGTCCCAACACAAAGGCAGGAATACTTGGGCTTGATGTTAGACACAGATCAGCTGAAGGGGATTCCAACCCCCAGAAATGCCTGGCACTAGGTGCAAACTTCAACACAACACTAGCTACGTTTCTACATGAGAGTTCTGGGAAAGAAGGTCACTTCCATCGAGGATATGCCAGTTTCATTTCAGGGCTCTTTAACTGAATGTCTTGTCAGCATGGGGCAGGAGGACAGAGTCATTGGATTCTCCTATATTTCTGCACCCCAAGAAAAAATTTGTCCCTTGACTGGTGGATCCCCATGCTCATGTTAGAGGTAGGGAAGTCGAGTCCTAGAGAACCACGTTCAGGGAACGTGGACGTAGCAGGAAAGTACATTGCCTATCCACATCCTTGAGGGCACTTTGATTAGCCCTTCTACATTGGTCATTACAACTGGGGCCTCCCAATGAAAATCCACTTGGGACAATACCACAGTGGTGGTGTTACAGTTACAAGGGTTGAAATGGAAGTCGCACCACTCCAGGGAGCAGATATGATTTTTGCCTTGGGCCGAGAATCATGCTCCTGCTTTGACCGCCATACACATTAACAGGGAAAATTGGTAGGCAGATTTTCTCAGCAGACAACATCTGAATCCATGAGATTGGGCTTTTCACCCAGGGGTGTTCAAGGATCTCTGCAGGAGATGGGGGGATGCCAGATTTTGGCCTTCTTGCATTCCAGTTTAACACAGAACTAGACAAATTTGTCTCCCAAGACCAGGGACCCCAATGCATTTGCGGCAGATGCCCTGATGACACAGTGGGACTGGCTTTCCTTAATTTTTGCCTTCCCACTTCTACAGATGTTATCCCGACTGCTTCACAGGATATGGTTGGAGGTTATTCTGGTGAGAATGTTTGCTCTGGCCTGGCCCAAAAGGATGTGGTACATCATAAATTTGTCCATGGTCATTTCTGGTCTGTTCCAACATTTTGTTACAGGGTCCAACATTCCATCCTGCTTTACAGCTGCTGATTTTAACCAGCATGGCTGTTGAGGTCAGGGTCTTGAGAAACTCTGTCATCCATATGCTTTTCAAGGCTAAGAAGGCAACTTCTCAAAAGATTTACTTTTGGACTTGGAAGTCCTGTTTTGCATGGTGTGAGCAGCGCAAAAAAAGAGTAACCATCAAGGGACAAATTTCAGCCTTGGTGGATCTTTTTCAGATGCTCATTGCCTTAGTATGTGCTTGCATACAAGGTGTCATAAGCATTGTTCCTCCAGATTCCCCTCTATAAGTACTTTCCATGTTAACCACTTGCCTACAGGGCACTTATACCCCCTTCGTGCCCTGGCCAATTTTCAGCGCTGTCACACTTTGAATGACAATTGCGCTGTCATGCAACACTGTACCCATATGAAATTATAATTTTTTTTGAGACCGAGCTTTCTTTTGGTGGTATTTATTCACCTCTGGGTTTTTTATTTTTTGCTAAACAAACCAAAAACAACTGAATTTTGAAAAAAAATAAAACGTTTTTTCTTAGTTGTTATAAAATTTTGTAAATAAGTGATTTTTCTCCTTCACTGATGTGAGCTAATGAGGCTGCAGTGATGGGCACTGATAGGCTGCACTGATAGTTGGCACTGATGGGCAGCGATGAGGAGGCACTGGTAGGTGGCACTGATGGGCATTGACAGGCATCACTGATGGGCACTGAAAGGCAGCACTCATATATGGCACTGATAGGTGGCACTGACTGACACTGTTAGGCGGCACTGATAGGCAGCATTGATGTGCACTGCTAGGCACTGATACGTGGCACTGATGGGCACTGGCAGCTGGCATTGATGACCACTGACAGCTGGCATTGATGGACACTGACAGGTGGCACTGCTGGGGCTACACTGATCATCAGGGCACACTGACCATCAGTGCCCTGATGATCAGTGTACATGTCCCCTCTGAGAGATGCCGATTACCGGCTGTCCTCTCCTCACAAGCGGTCAGTGTGACAGCTCGTGAGGAGAGAAATGCCGATAACCGTCATTTCCCTATTTACATGCAATCGGCTGCGATTGGACACAGCTGATTACATGACCGAGCCGACATCTTCGGCTATTTCCATTGATTGGTGATCCGCACAGCGCACGCCCCCGGAGCTGCGCATACGCGGTTAGAGTGGGAGGATGTCTTATGACGTCCTCCCAGAACGAGAGAACCGCCTTGCGCCCGTCATTACCTTATATGGTAAATCTGTTTGAGCCTATGTAGGACATTCCTTAGTGCTTTTTACAAGAAAAATTATCTTTTTGATTGCCATTACTTCAGTACACAAGGTTTTCAGAGTTGGTGGGTCTTGATTGTAAAGATCCATTCCTGGTCATTCGTCAAAGTAAGATGGTTTTACGGCTTTACATCATCTTTTTTTTTTTTTTTTTGGTTTGCCTGCAGTGATTTCTTCCTTTTATCTAAAACAGGATATTGTGTTCTGTCCTAATTCTAAGGCAAAGGAAGATGGGGTCTTTCATACCCTGGGTATGATTCGTGCAGCTTCTATTCGACAGTCTGACTCTATCTTTTCTGAGGGATCGGAAAAGTCCAGCAGTCTCCAAATCTACTGTTTCTAGGTTGATCAGCCAGCAGGTTTCTTAAACTGACAACTGCAAAGGAAGGAACCTGTTGTTCCATGTAAAGGCTCATTCTACCAGTAATGTTGGTTCTTCCTAGGTAATTTAACATTAAATTGGTTCTAAAGAAGGAGTTTGTTTTTTTTTAACCTTAATACATTTTCTGCAATAAAGGATAAGTTCACCTTTGAGAAAACGTTCTGTGTTCCACCCATTTTTAGGGTGGAACATGTAACATATTCCCACTCTTGCAGACACTCCCGGATCTAAACCTTCTGTGTGACAGCATGATGAGAGATTTTCTCCCCCTACCCGCTGTTACTATTTGAAAACAGTGTGGCCGTGCAGGGCTCTGTCCACACATCCACATCATTTATTCTGTCAATGAATGAACTACAAGTACTGACATCCTTTGCGGCTGTCTATTTTTAGTTCTCAGTGAACTACCACGGCGCTGTTGAGCATTTTGGTAGTCCATTGAGTCTTTCTGTCATTGTGTAACAACCTGCCTGTAGGATGAATGAGCAGACGGCTTACACTGATAGTCTGCAGGAGCCCTGCATGGCACCCACAGTCTGCTGATCTCTGGTGCAGTGCTTTCCAGGCTCCTAAAAAAAAATAAATAAATGCACTTTTTTTTTTACCTGCAAAAAAAGTGCATTTATTTATTTTTAAAGGTGTATTTATCCTTTAAGGTAGAAAGCATTTAATGCTCAGCCCCCCAGTATTCGCTTATACTTACCTGAGCCTGATCGTGATCCAGCGATGTGCATGAGAGCAGAGGCTCTGTCCGTTCTCACACTCATTGGCTCAGAGACAGCACTGGAAGCCATCGGCTGTCGATGCTGTCGGTTACAGCCAGTGAAGAAGGGAGCTGCAAGGCTGCTACCTGTTCTTTTTTCATACCTTTACTAAGTTTAACCAAGTCGATGTTTGGGTCTCTATGGATGCTACCTTTGGGAGAAAGGTCTTGCAGGCAGCTTTGTGAGGTTCTAACCTGTGTTGGTTAAGTGTTTGGGGGCATGTTGCACTCCCCTCATTCAGTGGTTTGGGACATTCCTATAAAATGGATATAGGATCCTACCTCTCTTCTTTTGCTGTTTGTGGCTTGCTGCAAAACTAAGGCTATGCCTAGCTTGCAGTGGTTATGCTTGGAAGGGGATTACTGTCTTTTTTTGCTACTGTTCACTCACGAGGAGGTGGCAGTTTTACCCTATTTAATGGATATGAAGATACTCTTGTGTCCTATGGTATACTCCAGAAGAAACGGAAAAAGATTTTACAGGTAAACCAAAAACTATGTTGACCGTTTTTGTAAATTGTTCACCAAGGCGTTAACCTGGTTTGCAGACTTTGAAGCATACACAATACAACTGTGTAAATATCTAGTTAATTCAGTAAGGTGTACACATCATTGTTTTTTTTGTTTTATAGAAATCCCACCGGCACAAGAAAAAACATAAGAAAGAAAAGGATGATGCAAAGGATGAAAAAAAGTCACGCAAAAAGAAACATCACCACCACCACCACCACCATCATCATCATCATAACGAATCGCATGAAGGTGACCACACTGAATCTGTGCAGAATGGCACCTTGGACGAAGAGGAACAGTTACCAGTGAGTTGAACAAAAATATGTTCATTACTTAATGGCTGAATAAAATCAGTTATTAAGCGGATTACGCTGTTCATGTATTTCTTCCAAGTTTCTGTGTATTCATGTAGTGTGTGTGGAAAATGGTTTTGGGTGCTGCCCCAGGTGACTTCTTCTTCACCTAGGAGATGCTTTAGGTGAAGAGTGTAGTTACCCATGGCAATAAGGTACCTGCTGCCAGAAAAAAAAATGCAAGTCTGTGGGGATGGCAGGGAGAGAGGATGAAGAAAACTGCTTTTAATTTTGAGTGAAGATCTGCTTTAAGGTGCCTACAAAATTCTTCCACTGTTTACTTGCATATTTGAAGATGTTTTTATTTCCACAACATATTTGTTTCCATAAAGGTTTTTAACCCCTGCGGTTAACCCCCAAACCTAGAAGACCACATCACTTTTAGTTCAGTTTGTACCCTTTGAGTAACCATTTGGGTTTGATGGCACCAGCTGGAGTGTAAACCATGTAGCCCTCCTAGTCACAAAAACACCTAAATGTGTCAAGATAGCTGTCCTAATGTTGATACAACATAAATCATCCTGTGACCATTTACTATGTGCAAGGCTTTTATTTTATGAGTTATTTTGATTACTTGTAGTCAGTGGGTTTTTTCCTTTAATTATGAACATCTCCTTGGAGTACTACTTTGAGACGCACACATAATGCCCTTACTGTTTTGTGATTCATTAATGCTTAAAGGTGCAGTAAGAATTTTATATACTTATTTGTGAGGCAATCTTTGTAAATGGACATATTCTTTATTGTTAGAATGGTGGTGTTGATCGTGTCTAGGGGTGGTACTTTTTGTGTGAGGATTACATGTCTCTTTATTTAAGGTTTGGCCGATAACAAATGTAAAAAGTCTACTTTCAAATTACAGGTTATGGTGAAATAATTTGGTTTTGACAGATTGCAGAAGATTTTCTAAATATCTTGTTAACTTTGCATTTTAATGTGGTGACTTTACATTCTTGTATTGGTTTTTTCACCTTCACTTTTTTTTTTTCTAGTCAATGTCCAGTTATTCTCTTTTGGCAGAAAACAAATATATCAAAATGGTAAGTGTGAAGGGAAAAAAAGAAATTATGTGCAATGAGCTTTGACATCCAAGTTATAGAAGACAGTATGGAAATTCACACACAGTTGTGATTTGGTTAATACCTGCCCTTGGAGAGAACATTTAAGGACTAACCTTGCTTTCTTTGGCAGTGTAATGTGAAGTTCTCAAACATAATATTATATCAGTTTGGATTTCCAGTATTAAAGCTTTTCATGTTACATTATTAATTAGAGCAGGGGTTAAAATTTTGAGTCCAGACCTACTAGCCGGTCACAAAACTTACTCTCTATCAGTTGCCCCACCCAACCTTGCCCAGGTCCGCCCCCAACCCCACCCTCGGCCCAGCCCCAACCACGCCCCCTTAAAGCTTATGAAATTACATTTTTCTTTAGAATAAATAGTCCAAAATATAAAACTGTACACAGTAATGTATATCCCATCTCCCCTGTACTCCATTATAGTGATATGACATGTATACAGTAATGATTACTGTATACATGTCATATCACTATAATGGAGTACAGGGGAGATGGGATATACATTACTGTATACATGTCATATCACTATAATGGAGTACAGGTGAGCTGGGATATACATTACAGCTCCCCTGTACTCCATTATAGTGATAGGACATGTTGTATAGAGTACTTACTGTCCCCCGCGTCGGTGGAGAGGGTGTCTCCTCTCAGCGGAGGAGAGCGGACCTCTCCTGCACCTGTCCCCTCAGCGGCAGTGCCACAGATTCCGGAAACCGGAAGTTGTAAACCGGAACTTGACTTCACAATGAGGCTTGGAGCGCAGGTGCAGTCGCTCCATGCTTCATCTGTGCTCACCGCTCGCCACAGAGGAATTTTTCCTCGCATTTGGCGAGCGGCTTTTTCAAGCCCTGAATTAGGGTATAGTCTATTCTATTCAAAAGATCTCAGGTGCTTGCAGTACATCTCTTAATACTGTATGTGACCCTTTAAATAACAACCTCATCTGTCCGACTTATGTATGTCCTTTCCCTTTCTAGAAGTGAAAAAATTAAATAAGTTATGACTGTAATTTTTTCAACAAGTTGAAAAATCTCTGTGCAGTAACAAGCAATTGCATATAATGCAATATAGATAATCCCTTCAGGTCATATTGTCCGAGCGTCATGGGTGACACTCATATAAAGTCACAATTGACCATTTAAAATTCATTTTGTCAGGTAAAGTCATCTTCTTTTTTTTTTTTGCTAGCATTTTTTATTTCTTTTGAATCCATGTTCTTCAAAATTGCTGCCTGAGCTTGTCTCTACAAATAGTAGCTATCTGGATTGGCCTTTCCGCAGCCTGTCTTTTTATTGCCATACCCAACCATGCCAGACTGGATGTGCATGTCTAGACTGCAAGTGACCTTTCATATTAGGCAACTTCCAGACTCAGTTCTTTTAACAGGTTGGCTATAAAGTGATTTCCATGTCCAGGGCTGTTGGTGTTGCCTCTGCTTGCCCTGTTTCTAAAGACTCACTCTAAGTGGACCATTTGGGCTAAGCACCATGAGCTCCCATGTTGTTGCACTGTGTTCCTTTGAAATTCCCCTTATCCGCTGATTTCTCTGTGAAAGGGGTTGATGCTGAAGGACTGAGCACTGACATCATCCTGTGGATGGAGAGTTGCACATGCATGAGCTCTGCACATTCCTTTTCCTCATTCAGCATCAGTCCTTGGGCTGGTCCCACTGCCTGCCTACAGCAACCTGGGCACCTCTGCTCATCTTACCCTACACTTTCTACATGTGTCTGGGTTCTGTGTGTACCCTGAGCTACACTGCTTGACACTCCACTAACAACTGCTTGCAGTGTTCCTACTGATGTTACTGACAATTGTGGTGTGAAGTTGTCTTGCACTCTGCTTTTGATTCTGTGTTATCTTCAGAGCCTTCCCTTGCTGGGTTTGGCCTCCTCCTCTACTCTGAGTTTCTCCAATTTCTTACAAATGTGCCCCTAAATAGTCATGGTCTTCTGTTTCTGCACTTATTGTTGCACTATACACCACTTTGAAGTTGGAGGATTAGACTTTTGCTTCCACTAGTGCTGTTCCTAGTCGTGAGTCCTTTAGAGCTCCCAAGATTGCCAAGACCATTCAGGTGCACACGTTATTGCAGGTCTTCCTTAACAGAGACTGGAAACACCTGGACAGGATGCTTGTTTCCCCACCCCCCAAGCGCTTACTAGCTTTGTACCCTTTTGAAGGGGAGTTTTCATTCCAGAAGATGATGCACCTGTCTTCAGGGACCCCCACCGATAAGTGTTTGGAGGCCCTCTCTAGAGTTCTGCTCTTGCTAGAAAGAACTCCTCTTCACCCTGTGACCTTGATTTGCTAAACACTGACTGACCTGTCTAAAGCTATTAGAAGGGATCTGATTACTATTGCAACTGCAGCCTTGATCATGTAACATATGGAACAAATGGCTGAAGCTCTATGCTACTGTGTTGACTGGCTGTTGGAGGCTTCTCATCTAATTTCCAACATGAGTTTCTAGTCAGTAAATGGAGGCAGTTTTGGCTACAGTGTTGAACTTCAAAACCTGCATGTAGAAAAAAAACAGATTGCTCACTATGGTCTCCAAAGGACAGTGTCTCTTAGGTTACTCCACATCAGCCAATTCAGGTTACAAACCCATGATTGGCTTCCAGCTCACCCACAAGGATTGAAGCTCTAAGTTTTTGCTTCCATAAAATCTTCCATCTGAAGGTGCATCCATATTTTCCAAAGTGGGAGAACACGTGACTTTTGCAGACAGCTTACATCTCAGTGGAAGAATGTTTTCATGGGTACTATGCCAACTTGTTCGTGGATCCCAAATCCAAAGGAAGCATCTGCCCCATCTTGTATCTGAGCTTTAAATTACTTCTTTCAAGTTCATGGAATTCACCAGGTCTGTCATTTCCACCCTTTACTAAGAAGACTTCCTGGTGTCTGTGGACATCAAACACGTGTAACTACATGTTTCCAACTTTCCTGCCCACCAGCAATATCTATGCTTTGTTCTGGGCCCTCTGCATGCTTTGTAACTCTGCCTTTTGACCTATGTTCACCATGGCACATGCCTCAGTAATATATTTGCTGAACTCTCAGGACACTCCCACTGTGAGATACCTAGGCAAACTCCTACTGAAGAAACAAGTCTACTCAAGTTCTGAACTACAACCTAGCCCTGACTGCCCAAACCTTGCAGAGGTTTGGGTAGATCCTAAACTTTCATAAATCAGTGCTGGAACCAACTCATCACCTGGAATACTTAGGTCTAGTGCTAGACCCAGAAAATGCCAGAGTTTTTCTTCTTTAGGAAGAAAGTTCAAGGTCTTTTCTGCCAGACCCGTACCTTTTTAGTCCAGGACTTGCCTGGCTCTTCATTTATTCATTGGAGTCCTAGAGCTCATGGTGTAGCCTCCTTTGAGGTAGTCCCATTTGCCCAGTTTCACTCCAGACCTCTACAACACAATATTCTGATGTTATGGGACAAGTCAGTCCAGTCCTTGAACAGATCAATTTGTCTGGCATTCAGGACTAGGTTGTCCCTGGCTTGGTGGGTCTGGAAACTAGGTGGTTCGTCCTTCCTGTTTTTGGAAGGTCCTTGCAACCAGTTTGTGGACCCTGTAAAAGTCATAGGGCATTCTGGCAGTGCAGGGGACTTGTGTGTCGGAAGAATCTGGTCTCCTGATTGACCTCTTGGAGCCTCAAGTGATATGTCTATCTTTGTAGCACTGGACCACCCTTTGATCTAGATTTGTATGAACAACAGCATAGTAGTGTATACATCAACCATCAAGGAGGGACCCGAAGCCTCACCGCAGCAAGAAAGGTAGAGCAGATCCTGTCTTAGGCAGAACTTCACTTTCCAGCTTTGTCAGCGGTTTACATCCCAGGCCTGGAAAATTGGCAGGCAGACTTCCTCAGCTGCCAGTGTCTGGACCTGGGGGGGTGGATCCTACACTCATATGGAATTGGTGGATTCTCTGACCTGATAAGACTCCTGGTGAATGCTCTGTGGTTGTCAGAATCTTAACTCTCAAGAAATGATTTACAATCCTACTTTACAATCACAGGCTTTAATGGCATGGCTATTGAAGCCAGGGTCCTGAGGGACAGGGACATCTCTGATCTAGTTATTTCCATGAGGCTAAAAGCCAGGACGTCTTCTTCTCTTCAAGGTCTATTATCATACTTGGAAGGCTTAGTTTGTTTGGTGCAAGACACAAGTCTTTCACCCCAGGAATTTTTCTGCGGGACAAATCCTTTCTGTCCTATAGTTGGGGTTGGACCACCATTTGTCCCTCAGCACTATTAGGTCAGGTCTCTGCTCTTACTATCTTGTTCTAGAGATTGCTGGCTCCTCACTCGATTATTTTCTAACCTTTGTTACAGGATATCTCCTTTTTATTTTGTAACGTTTGCTCAGCATATCTCCCATTTGATTTCCCGTGCTCACTCCCCTGTGACTTCAGATCTCGTTCACTCAGCACTCCAAAAAACACAAATTGAACTCATCTGAGATTTCTCTATTACCCACAAGGTGGAGTTTTTCATAGCTATCATGTCTGCAAGGCGAATATCTGAGCTGGCAGCATTAGTCGGTAAAGAACCTGTTTTGATCTTGCACAAGGACAGGCCCTGAACTTCCTTTTTCACCTCAACCAGATCATCATTCATCCTCCATCTCTCTGGCTGTATTTCATCCAGAAATTTTCCTCCTTTGTCAGAGTGTGGTTGAGGTTTTTAAGAGCCTAGTATCAGTTACTGTTGCCTTCAGAAAGGCTAAATTCTCTTGTCCTACCAGATGGCCCCTGTAAAGTTGAACCTCTTCTTCCACCATCTCCTGGTTGCTTAGACAGATTACACTGTTCAACAGGTAAAAAGTTTTGGGCATAAAATTAGCTAATCTTACATAATTTTGGGGTGCTGAAAACGAAAATGACCCTAAAAAATGTTGATTGGCTCTAGTTTCCATGATATATTCACCCATCTAATGACGTAAGCCATTCAAAATTATGATGCAACTTCAGCTGCATATTGCGCAATTGATACTGGTGACCAATAGAAAATTGCATGTATACTGAGATGATGCAATATTAGCCTTTAATTGCATCACTTCACTGCATAAAAGCTGCAGTATCTGTAGCTGATTGTAGTTCGACAGCGTCTTTACATTTCGTTTTATGCTTATATAGGCTACTCAGTAATGCCTCGAACTTGTGTGAATAAAGCAGATAATTTCTGCTATATCTGCGGTGAAATAACTTTTATCTCCCAAAAAAGGAGGATAACAGGAATGATTAAGAAAGCCTACAACTTGTATTTTGGCTGCAAGATAGGAGACCAGGACAAGAGCTGGGCACCACATATATGCTGCAATTCTTGTGGGACGGCACTGGAGCAATGGTTGAATGGAAAAAAGGCATCTATGCCTTTCGCTGTGCCAATGATTTGGAGAGAGCCAACAGATCATGTTAGTAATTGTTACTTTTGTATGGTGCCTCCATTTGTAAAAGGGCTAAATAAGAAGAAAAAGTTATCTGTGCACTATCCAAATATTCCATCGGCAATACGTCCAGTTCCTCATGGAGAGGAGCTACCAATTCCTAAAGCACCAGAATCCTTCGTGGTTGAGTCAAGTGAGGAAGAACCTGAAGCGTGTAGTCACGTGCAGTTGTAAGAGATAGCCCTTTCCTCGAATACAAGAGAAAAGCCAAGAGAAGCAAAACCGACACAAACTGAAGACAAAACTAGTGAGAATCCTAAGTATTAAAATGATTCAACTTAGCTTATGGCTATAATTTTTCTTGGTAATCCTATGCAATATATTATGCCATTTAGGCTTTGTTATGTAGTCAATATCACTTGCTTTATATTTGTGGAAAGACATCTATCTATATAATTATTGTGCATTATGTAGTCATTACGCCTATAGTAGAAAACTTTCCGTTTACAGAAAAACTAGAGCCAATTGACAAATTTCATTGTTATATTTGAACTCAGAATGTGAAATTCATTAAGAAATGGATCCTTTTGTTTCCAAAACTGGCAAAAAATAAAAATTTGTTGAACAGTGTTATTATCCAGGCTCCTCATTTTAAGGATCAGGTTTCACTCTTTCCTGTCAAGGTGCACTCTACCAAATCTGTAAATGCCTCATGGGGCTCTCCTGCATCAGGTTGTTTCTCAGATTTGTACGGCTGCTACCTGGTTTTCTGTACGCATATTTCTAAGTTCTACCAGGTGACTGTTCATCTTATCTGGTGACAGCTTCAAGAGAAAAGTGACTCAGGTGGCTCTTTGACTTGCAGGCAGTCCCCTGTTCTGTTCTTAGTGAGCCTGTTAGCATTTTCTTTCCTGTGTTGCCCACCCCTCAGTTGCTCTGCTCTTGGATGTCCCAACAGTTAATGACTTCCTTTGTTGTGAGAAAAGAAAATTGGATTTTTGTACCAACCGTAAGATCCTTTTTATTTTGAGGTGCATTTTCCCTCTTTTTCTCTACTGTCCAATCCTCCTGTAAGCAGCAGTAAAACCTAACAATTAATTACTTCTGTGTCATTGAATGGACTCCAATAAAAGGATTTTTAAATGGATCCTATTTTGTTAGGCTACTTTTAAATTTTGATCTTAAAGCAGTAGTAAACTCAGTATAAAAAAAAAAATATATATTTTAAAATGGTCCCCTGCAGGTTTTCACCATAATGTGCTAATTTGCATGTTAGTACAATTATGGCAGACTTCAGCACAGTGATGTCACCGCTCCAGCAGGTCCTTGCCTCTTTGACCTTCACCTGGTCCTCGTTCTGGGTTCGAGCTGCCCAGCCGCTTGAGTTGTTAGGCCACAGTGACATCACTCCCGCGTATGCGCATCAGAGTCACTTTACCATGGCGCACAGTGGGTGCTGCAAGTGTGATCTGAGCACTGCTGATAGGCTGTGAAATGCCTTTATAACTGAAGAAACCATTAGGGTCTCATTGTTATAAAAATCTTGCCTGTCAGCGTTTATTTGTTTTCTATGAGAGTTTAATGCTGCTTTAAATGACACTTGTTCTTTAACTTGATGTTTGAGCAGTATTGTAAGTGAAACGCTCCTTTCATAAAAACCTTAAAGAATCAATATGCCTTATACTAATTTTCATAACAGATGTATGATATTCAAGGGGATCTACAGAAGGAGAGTCAGGTCACAGTCTCCATTATCTTAGAAAACCAGAGTCAAAGTTTCCTGAAGAACATGGAGCTCAACGTTCTGGATTCCTTAAATACCAAAATGCAGAGGCCAGAAGGATCATCTGTACATGATGGAATACCTGTACCCTTCCAGTTACCTCCAGGTTGGCTTGCCTTTTGCAACAGTAAATTTATGCTCACAAAAAAATAAAAACTGAGTAATGCTGTATGAATTTTTAGTCAGTTTTCTGTTGATTCATGTGTTCATGGTCTCATGCTTATAAATAATTGATACATATACCAGGGCCTCCAGTCATTTTGTGCTCCTGTGCTTTTTCTGACGAACTGCGCTTTTGACTGTGCAGAAGCACAAAACCGTCCTGATCTGGTATCTGTAGCAATTTTTTTTGAAATGTTGATGGTTATCAGGGTTTTAAAATTTGTCTGTTTTTGTTCTACATGAGTATTGAAATCCAGCTCTTAGGAGGAATGTTGTCACCAATGCAAATGCCCCATTGCTGAGAAGCAGATATTCTTGCACATTTAGTTTTAAAAATCAAGGCCCATAAAATCAAACAGTGGCAAAATCCACAATACTGTCTCATTGAAATGGAACATTAGTCAGAAAAGAAGAGTTATGGGCTGTATAGGTAAAAAAAAAAAAAAAGACATTTTACTCGCCTAGGTGGATGCAGCAGCAATCCGATGCTGCATCTGTCCCTTGCTGGCTCTGCACAGAAAACTGATGAAAGACTTTGCTCAGTAGAGAGCTGGGACTGGTAGTCTCCGGGTCTCTGCCCTGAACCCGGAACCTACGTACACAGCTGATCACATGATGTGGTAAAAGCCCAATCATAGCGGATCACCGGTAAATGCAGTTGCCGGTTGTCAGCTGCACACTGCGAGGAAAGTACTGCTGATAACCGGCAATTGTCAGAGGACGGATCGGCACTGATGATCAGTGCCACCCACCTCTGCCCATCAGTGCTTAGCAGTGCCCCCCACCTCTGCCCAGCAGTGCCCCCCATCTGTGCTGTCAGTCAGTGCCGCCTATCAGTGCCCATCATTGTTGCATATCAGTAGTGCCCATCAGTGCTGCGTATCCATGCTGCCTATCAGTGCTACCTTTCAGTGCAGCCTCATCAACGCACATCAGTGAAGGAGAAAAATTACCTGTTTACAAAATTTTATAATAGAAACGAAAAACTTTTATTTTTTTTATTTTTTGTTCTTTTTTTGTTTATAGTGTAAAAAAATAAAACACCCAGTGGCGATTAAATACCACCAAAAGAAAGCTCTATTTGTGTGAAAAAAATTATAAAAAATTCATATGGGTACAGTGTTGCATGACCGTGCAATTGTCATTCAAAGTGCGACAGCGCTGAAAGCTGACAATTAGCCTGGGCAGGAAGGGGGTATAAGTGCCCGGTAGGCAAGTGGTTATAATCCTGTAATACACTGTCTCGCTGTACTCTGCACATGCTCAGTTGCTCTCTATTTTTATGCACTGCGTCGAATTTGTAGATGCCGATCTGCTGACATTAAAGATGTAATGCTACTCACAACTCTGGGCTTCAGCAAAATGGCAGCCTCCAGGTAGAAGAGATGGGAACAATGCTGGAGGCAATTTACAGCGTGCACTAATTTTGGTAGCATAATTATTAATGTGGAATGTATGGTTCATGCTGAAGAACATTACCCTTAAAAACTTGATAAAAATGAAGTTTCACTTTAACTAGGGAGTGCACAGCTGGCCCTAACTATAGCAGTTTACTAAAGTAAGGATACTGTGTAATTCTCAGTAAGCAGTAACTCTTGCATGAGCAGAGATCAGTGAAGCCTAGGCTCCCAGACCAAATTTATCAGAGTCTGTTAACGTAATCACAGTGCATTGTTTTATTCAACTACTGAGAGGGTTGCACTTTTGGTGACAGCACATCTTAAAACTAGAAGCCTTCAATACTGAAAGCTCTTGGTTCCGAATGAGATTGTAGATCAAGATTGCCTTGGTACAGTGCCTCTCTCAGTGGATTGTTAATGGTCTCTACGATTGTAGCTCTCCTCAGCCTAGCTTTTGGAGTGCTGCTTGTGGATTTTGCTAGATTGGATGTTGCAGGGCTGATCTGAAAGTAACCTTTGGGTATTGGATTTTGCATAAGACATTTTCCAGACCCTGCTCTGGTAACAGGTTAGCTGCAGAGCAGTTTTCTAGGTCCGGAGTTGTTGCCATTGCCCTTTCTTTGTCAACTCCTTCTGTGAGTATGCTAAGCATGAGGAGCTGTCTCACCTGTTCAGTTTGCTAGATACATTTAAAATTACATTTTTCGTTGATTGATTCTGCAAAAGTTGACACTCCGCAACTGGGCGTTTTCGTCATTTACTGGGTGGGGCATCGCACATTCTCCCTCTCCTGCCATTCAAAACTTGAGAAAGCATCCCAGCTTCAGCTCCTGCATTGCATAGAGTCATGTGGAACTCCAGTCTTGGTCCATTCCTACTGCCCGCTAGAGTGACCATGGTCACCCTCACCTGCTACCAGCGGTTGAGTTTTGCAAGAACCTGAGGCCTTACATTGTACCCTGAGCTTTACGTTGACTTGATCAGCCTGATCAGCATACTCACAGAAGGAGTTGTCAAAGAAAGGGCAATGGCAACAACTCCGGACCTAGAAAAGTGCTCTGCGGCTAACCTGTTACTAGAACAGGGTCTGGAAAATGTCTGACATGTGTTGACAATGTATGACAGAAAGGGGATAGTCCTGCTCTTTGGATGCTGCGGCTCACCTTTTGCTAACTTCTTGGGTGTTGCTTCTAGTGCGCCTATTGATAGGGCCAACATCTGCAGCCTGAAATCATGTTGCTTTCTGCTCCTGTAGTCCATTCTATCTTCTGTTGGGTATGGCCAGCTCCTGAACCCTTTCCCAAAAGGTTTTTACGACAACCACGCATGACTTGACGTGTATGGCAGTTCAACAGGAACCAGCCAACTTTCAGCCCATGTGTAAAGCTCCTCATCCAACACCCGATAGAAACTGGTCTCACGACTGGCTCCTGTCGAACAGGCATGGTGGAGAGCCAGCATCCGATCGACATCTTATCAGCGCTGGCAGCCCACTGGGTTGAACAAAATAAAAAGTATTAGTCATCAGCTGCTCTGTCCGATTCTGAGTCACTCCCATCTGTGGCAGGTAAGCTTGCCTCAGAATTCACAGCTTTCTGTCATTACTCCTGTTTTTGGCTCTTATGGAAAGTAGAGGACCTGCCTGTAGCTCTACCAATGCTGTTCCAAGTCTTAGACCCTTTAGAGCTCTTAAAGCGGAGTACCCCTCCCGCTGTCAAAAAATAAGTCAGCATCTACAAAAACTGTAGCTGCTGACTTTCAAAAAACAGCCACTTAACGGTCTCGCAGTGTGTCCCCTGCAGCCCGTTTCACCGGCCGTCCTGTATTCCAGGAAGCCGGCATCTTCAGTGTGGGCACCCGGCTGTGATAGCTTGTGGCTTTACAGTTGGGTACCCACTGCGCATGCGCGAGTAGCGCTGCGCTTCATGAATGGTCCTGTAGTCTTCTGGAACCTGTCATGTGTCCCAAAAGACTACAGGGAGGGAGGGAGGACACCTTCCGATTGCCTTGGCGATTGGACCAGAAGTGGGAGCAGGTACCTATCAAATTTGGGTACCCGCTCACCCTGCACCCCCCTCCAAGGTGCCAATCCTTAATGGGGAGCAAGGGAGCAGTGCTTAAAGTGGAACTTCCCCTTTTGGGTGGAGCTCAGCTTTAAGATTGCCAAGGCTTGCCTGGTGCACCAGCTATTCCAACTCAGCCTCTATGGAGACTTGAAACGCCCTGACAAGGTGTTTGCTCCCCCTAAGCACTTTTAACCTTCTACCTATTTGAGGAAGACAGTGGAATATCCCCTTTGTGGATGACCACCTTAAGAGCAGGTGCTCAACTGAAATTGTGGCCATTTTGTTGAGGACCCAACCAATAAGCAGTTGGGAGACCTTGCTAGATCTCTGTTTTTCACTGGTGGGCCCAGCTCAGTCTTAACTCTGACTTTGCTTTGCCAAACTCTGCCTGTCTGGTTACCGTCTAATAAAAGGGATCTGATCACTACTGCAGTTGATACCTTAATCATACAATGTTTGGAGCAAATGGTTGTAGAGTTAAGATATAGGCTGATGAAGATTTTCTGCATGGGTCTCCTATCAGTACTCATGCGGAGGACACTTTTTTAAAGTGCTGGACTGGGGAACCTGTCTCTATGAAGCATTTGCTCTGGTGACTTTAAAAGGGGAGAGTATTTCTCCCACTCTACACTGGATACCATCATTAAGGACACTATTGGTGGCAAGAGCACCCATTTGTTTTAGCCAAAAGAAGCCTAAGGTACAATCTGGGAATGTTCATCCCTTGCTGGAAGTTAAGAAAAGTCCTTTTCTTTTTTTTTTTTTTTTTTTTTACCCCACCTCTGCAACCTCTTACGTTCAAACCAGGGCTTGGCTCTCAGTTCACCTGAAAGGCCTGAAGCTCAAAGTCATCTCAACTCTCAGAGATCTTTAACATGAAGGTGCGCCTCTACTTTCCAAACTGGTGAGGCATCTATTAACCTTTTGCAGACACTTGGGCAGCTTGCATTTCAAATGCTTGGGTGTATAAGGTGGTTTACAGAGGCTACAAGCTTAGAGTTCTGCTTTCAGCCTCCTTTGTTTATCCCTTTCAACCTTCGTTTGTCACCGTAATTATTAGCAGACCACTAGGTTGCCCTCTCGGGTCTACTGGATCCTGTGGCAGAACAGTTTGAGAGGTTTTACTCCAACCAATTTAGGGTTCCCAAATCCAAATGAAGCATCCCCCCCTTCCATTCTGAATCTCAAAGCTCTGTATATCTTTATTCTAGCTCAGCCATTCCATTTAGAATCCCCCTGATCTGTCATCGCCTCCCTTCAACCAGGGAGACTTCATGGCTTCCCTGGACATCAAGGATATGTCCCCATATTTCCATCGCACCATTGTTTCCTGCTATCTGCCATTCAGTCTCCCTTCTGCACCTCAAGTGTTCATCAAAGTGCTTGCCCAAGTACTAGCTATTTATGCTGTGCTCTCAAGGCATCCCAATTGTGGCACGCAATGACAGCCTCCTGTTGAGGGAGCAGGAGGCACAGGTTCAGTTGGACAATGAAGCCTTCATTGTCCATACATTATACAATTGTTCAGGTGGATCCTGAATCTTAAAAAATGAGCACTGAATTTGAATCATTGCTTGGGATACCTAGGTCTAGTTCTAAATGCGGCTCAGGCTAGAGCCTTTCTCCACCAAGGAAAGATTTGAACTTTTTGCTTCCAGACTCCAGTGTCCAGGAGACATAATCAGTCTCCCCTTTACTTCAGTCCAGGAGTTGTTCGACTCACAGTATTCTGTTGTTGGGAGAGAAGTCAGTCCTGAGTCTGGATAGACTGGTTCATTTGGCACTGAGGACTATGTTGTTCCTGGTTTGGTAGCTCAGGAATCCTGATCTGGAATCAGAAGTTCTTCCCTACCACCTTGTATAAGATCCTCACAACAAAGTTTAGCTCACCACTGTCCTGTCAATGCCAGGCATTTGGATGTCAGAGGAATCTTGTTTCCTCATCAACATCCTTGAACTTCAGGTATTTTAACTATCTATGCAGCAATGTACTATCCTGCTGAAGGGCTATTTGATAATGTGTTCAGTTGGACAATGCCACAGACATACATCATCTATCAGAGAGGTAGAGATGTTCCTGTCCTGAACAGAAATTCACATAAGGGCTTCTATTACTCCATCCCTAGGTGGCTGAGAAAGTTCATTCTTCAATCCTATTGTCTCAAGGATTGGGTTCCACCTTTCTTTTATCAAGGTGCAGTCTTTTTGGGCCTTGCAGAATCAGTCTACGGTTCCTAGTTCTGCAAATCTGCCACCTGGTCCTATGTTCACACTTCCCCTAAGTTCTAACAAGTTAGATGCTCAGGCCTCATCTGATGCCAACTTTAGAAATAAGGTCTCTCAGACAGCTCTTTGAGCTGTAAGCAGTCCCTAGTTCTGTTTTTTTTTTTTTTTATTTCCCTGGGCCCTTTAGTTTTTGTTTTCTGTTGCTCACCCATCACTTGGACTGCTTTTGTATGTCCTAAAGGTATATGTGTCCCTCCTGTGTCCCTCAATGGATGATAAAAGCCATAAAATCCTTTTCTTGGATTCCACTGAGGGACACAGGTCCAACCCCCCTGTTCTTGATTATATTCTCAATACTGTTTGCTACAAAACTGAAACATGCTGGTAGTAGGAAGGTTTTAGTTTTTGGGTTTCTTTGTTTATATTTTTATTGGAAAAGTTTATGAAGGTTACAGAGGACGAATAGTTGTGAAAGGCATTTGAAAGTACATGAACAATAAGATGATCCATGTGACACAAAAGGCATGACAAAGCTAGTCAAAAACATTTCAGTATCCACAGCAACAATCAGAAGACTGATTAAAAAACAAACATTTTGATTGTTGCGTGCACACAGGCACTAATATGTTTAAACTTTGGCGTAAACCAGTAAAGAGAGAGTAAAGGGAATAAAGTGGAGAAGAAAACCGGAGGGTAAAGAACAGACAACAAATATATTCATGCAGTCTAAAGTGATTAAATCGTTTCTGGTTGCTGTTTTGGAGTGTTGGAACCACAAACAATGTCTAAATACTGAGCAGTAGTTTTAAACTTGAACCAACAAGCTTGTACCTTGGTGTGTCGCTCTGGCGTTAATTGTGAAGTATGTGTGAAATCCTCCATGAGACAGATGGTATCTGCCTTACGGAGCCATTGGACGATAGAAGGGTTCGTTTTTTGCCCCTAAAATGTGGGGATGTGGGATTTGTGATTGCAGAGTGATAAACCGTTTATATCGATCGGTTGTACAATGAAATAACATAGTCCACGGGTTGGACTGTACTGCAGAGCCCTATATTAAAGCAGGTAAACGTAATGACTCGCACCAATAAGGCTGGACTAGTGGGCAGTGCCACCACATTTGTGCATAATGCTTCTTCCATGCATTCTGTCCAGCAAAGAAGGGAGTAAGTGGGAAACATTGCCCTTAAAGTGTTACTAAACCCAGGACCCTACATTCACTATATCTGATTGGCACTGTGCTGATCACATGCACTCTTTCAAGAAAAAAAAAACCCTCTAGCAATACACACCAAACTGCGCATGTGCAGTGTCTCTTCACAATATGTCTCATCAGGAGATAAGAGGAGGACACTGGAAGAAAGGGAGGATCAGAGAAGACGGGATCAAACAGGATTTTTACACAATGCAGAGGATTAACTCCTTCGGTTCCACGGTGACTATAACAAGCATGCTTTACTGCATATACAGACTGATTTTACTGTTCTGGGTTTAGTAACACTTTAATTTCAGTGGTGTGTAATGCCATCTAGTTAGGAGTTTATAATTAACCTAAGCTATTTTCAAAGCAACTGAGTTATGCCAAGGTTTTAACCTTGCCCCCCCAACCTTTACCAAAGAAGGCTTTAGCAGGAGTTTAACTTTTGGATGGAAGCTGCATTAAATTTTTTTTCATTAGTCTCTTGTTGCTGGGGGGTTTTTTTTTGTCATCATTGTGTCCATATTGAGGAAAGTCCACTAGGACAGGAAGTGATTGAAAATCTCTCAAACAGGGTCATAGACCACAAAGTATGATACTCATGACAGAGTTGTACTGCATCCTTCCACTATCCAAAATAAAATTTGGGTTAGAGATAACACTTTAAATTTTGTCCTAAGTGTTGTCATTTCTGTACCGCTGATCATATGTACAGTATATCCGCTGTATTGGCATACTTTGCGATTTTCTTATATTGCTAACTAATCTGATTTTTAAAGATGGTATTTCTTGTTCTTTTTACAATCCAGGTGTGTCTAATGAAGCTCAGTTTGTTTTCACTGTTCAAAGTATTGTAATGCCTCAGAAGCTCAAAGGAACACTATCGTTTATTGTAAAGGTATGTAATTTGTAAGGGCATTTTTCATAATTGTGGTGCAGGGTTTTATTTTAAACTTATAATAAGATGATCATAGCTAGTTTAGAGGTACTTTAAAGTATATGTGAACCCTAACCTTGTAAGACAACCCATTCAGTTGAAAATAGGAGAAAAAGTGGAAGGTAAAACATTTTATACATTTTTTTTCTTCTCTCATTTTACCACTTTAGTACCGGGCCAATTCTGACTTTCCCCACATATATGTAAAAATCTCTTTTAAAAGTAGCGTTATTTTTTTTTATTATTACATTATTTTTTTTTACATCGTCCCTTTTAATTAATTTTTTATTTTATCAACTTTATTACTATCACAAGGGATGCACAACATCCCTTGTGATGGCATGGGCCATGTTAGGTCCTCTATATGGTGAGACCTGGAGTCTGTTAGACCTCAGATCTCTCCTCTGGCCTCCAGTGCAGCCGATCAGACACAGATCAGTTGGATTGGCAGCTTTCCTGGCCGTTACTAAACAAAGAAGAGGAAGTGACTGAATCCTCCTTCCAGATTCTCTGTTCACAGAGCGGGAGTAAAAACGTCCTTTCCTCTCTCTGTTCACTGCTGCAGATGCTACCGGTCGGATCTGTTCAGTAACTCGAATCACTTCTTTTTAACAGCAAATTGATGGCTGCAAATTTTGATACCGGGATGATCTCTGCAGGCGCAGGCATCATCCCGGTATAGCCACATCACTAACAGGACATCATATGACGTCCACCCAGGGGGAAGTGGTTAAGTGCTCACATCACCTCTGTTCTCAGCTGCATAAAGGGTTTGGAGAGGTGATTAATTGTGCAGGGGGGGCGTTTCAGCACCAATCTTGGCATTTGGAGGACAGGTAGGCTGTGCTCATAGCAAAGCCAGAAATAGGACTGTGCTGGATTGGATGTGCTGTCATGCCTAGTGTAGTCAGTTTGAAATAGGAAAGCAGAGGGACTGACAGGATCACTGGGTATTTCACACAAAGGAAGCAATGCAAAGAGAACTGGAAACTTTTTCATACAGGTACATGGTACAATATGCATATATCGGGAATTTTAAATGTTGGGGTAACATATTCTTTAAAGAGGTACTAGATAATAGGTAAAATAGCTACTTGAAACAATAACAAGCCAGCCAAATCCAGCGCTCGTAGACTACAGTGGAAACAAATAGGTGTAAATGAAAACAAAAATTCTATAAAAAAATATAAACAGTGCAAAATTTATTAAGTCCATAAATGGATCTGCAGCAGCTCAATCACTGTGGAGTGAAACACAAAAGTTTCCTGCACCACTTCACCAAGGATATGTGGAATCCCTCATGGATATGCAAAAGAAAAGAGCAGGGCGCCAGATGAATGTGTGATAAAAACAACAATACTTTAATGTAGCACACTTACATCGGAGCAACCTGTAAACAGCTCAATAAATCAAGATGGCGTGCAAATAGAGCTCTCTCCCATGAGGATGGATGGGCATCCACTGTGAGACTCAGGGGTCCGCTCGTGGGTGTGGACTGTGATCAGCTTTGAGGCACAGACAGGGATCCGCTCATGGATGGATACCAGCAGCATGTCTCCCCTCTACTACCGCCAACAGACATAAGTATGACAGGCACCGATGAGTGACAGAGTGACCTTTAGCAAGCTAGTCTGCCCAGGGGGAAGTAGAATTTTTAGGCCGTGCACCTGGCCAAGGAACCAATAAAAAAAATGGGACAGTGGGCGGGGCTAGCCAAACAATGTGAACAGCTGAGGAGGCTAAGCCGTGCAATGATAGAACAGGATCATCAGGGAAAGTATAACTGTGAGAGGCCGTACAACTGCAAAGTCTTCTCCACACGGGTGAAGAAAAATATAGTACACTGAATAATGACAATAAGAAAAGCTGCACAAGTTAATAGTACAATGCTATAATAATAAATAATATTATGGATAAAAAGACACAGAAACATATGTATAAACATATATGTGGTTTTTCACAAAAACCTCTCATACTACCAGTGGGGAGTTGTAAAAAGACATATATATATATTTTATATGTGTACATACATACACATGTAGATACACCCCTGGCAATTTAAAAAAAAAAAACCACGCTAATAGGTATAATAAGGTGCATTATATGATAAATAAAAATACACTTCTAAAATATATGAGGAATTGTACATGTGTATTCCTTTCTAAATAAATAAATATATATATATATATGTATGTATGTATAAAGAGAACATCCCATGTCCTCCCTAATAGAAGTCTAATATATTATATAGCATAATCTAAAGGGCATACAGTAGGACGTAATGCATAAGGGCTAAATAATGGTGTTAATTTCAAGCTCTTCGTTGAGTCCCTAGGGTGCCAGATTCTTGAGGGTGAAAATCCAAAAAGTCTCCCTCCTGCAGAGTCTCTGGAACCTCTCGGCCAGGGAATCACAGGGAGGGATGGATTCCACCACCCAAACTCTGAGACCCTCTGTGGACTTGCTGTGTTTTGTAAGAAAATGTCTGGAGACACTGATCTTCACTACCATCCTCAATAAGCCTCCTGTGTTCCCCAAAACGGGCCCTCACGGTATGAATCGTGTGGCCCACGTACAGGAGACCACAGGGGCAAGACAGACTGTAAACCACATATTCAGTGGAACAGGAAAAAGTTTTAATAGGGTATGTCCTGCCAAAAAAAAGTCCTTAAAACTCTTTTGACGATGTTGTACAAAATGACACATTTTGCATCTAGGCTTATTTCATCGATACATGCCAAACAATTGGCAGAACATGGTAAGTGAACCTGAAAGGGGAGATGCTTGGTGTTTTATCCTACTGGGGGCAACTATGTTTTTGACATTACGCACTCTCCTGTAGATAACTCTAGGTTTATCAGCCAGGGTAGGACCTAGTTTGGGGTCTTGTAGTAAGATACCCGAATGTTGCCTAATAATACTCTCCATTTGTTTGTGCTTGTGATAATATTGGGTAATAAACTTAGCTTCAGATATACCCACAGGAGATGTGTGACTATCTTTCTTGGTAATGAAGGAACAATCCTGGTAAGCTGTATGAACCAATTCTGGATCATAAGCCTTATCCAAAAATCTGTTGATCAAGGTCTGACCCTGTTCAACATAGTCAACATCAGAAGTACAGTTTTTTCTAAGCCTACAAAACTGTCCCCTGCGGATATTCTGAATCCATTTAGGATGATAACTATCAAAATGTAAATACGATTTACCAGCGGAAGGCTTAAAATGAGTCTTAGATGTTATACATCCTTCCCTATGGGACAGTTCAAGATTGAGAAACACCAAGGATTCAGAGCTCCACACATGGGTAAATGATAGGCCCAACTGTTTACTATTACAATAACTGACAAAGGAGATGATGGAGGAGGGAGGGCCATCCCAGATGACAATGACATCGTTGATTGTTTCATCTGGCTTTTTTTTTTAACTTATGCCTTCAGTTTAGATTTAGGGTAATTCCTGAATTATGTAATACAGTCAGTGACATCATGTGCAGAGTAAAGCTGTCATCCCAACTATTCCCACTTTGGATATATCCGGTTTTTTTTAGGTGAGCAGCAGTTAGTCTTGGTCACAGTGCCATTTTAAAATAGCATTTTTCCTGACAGCTGTCCATGACACCTGGAATCCTGTACTTAGCTCTGAAAATTCTAGGTTTCCAGTTTTGCTGCAAAGTGATCCATAAAAATACCATATATTATTCTCATTCAGATATTGTCACCCTGAAGTAATCCAGATTCCCTGTAAAGGTCTTGGTGTTGGTGTCATCTTTAAACAAGCAGTTGGTCACTGAAGCAGTGATCATGAAGTAACTAGTGATATACTGTTTACTGTAACAGGTTGCTGTTGTAACTTGTCCACATTAAGAAAATGCATTTAAAAATTTGTAGATTGAACAACACTGCCCAATCAGCTGCTAGGTGCTTGTGAAGCTTGGTTGCACATTGTAACCTCATCCAGTACAGCTACTTGCTGTGTAAAACTTTGAAGCTAGAATGTGCAAATACTAGTGTTTCGTGATTACACACATGTAAAAAACAAAAAAATTCGGCCCCAAATCTACAATTTCTGACTTCAAATATTCTTTCTTTTTTAAGGATGATGATGGCTCATCTCATGAGAAACTTGACTTCAAAATCCATTTCAGTTGTTCATCTTATTTAATTATGACCCCTTGTTACAGGTATGTTTTTTTACTCTTTCATTTTTTTTTATACACTGAAGAAACCATGCAAGTAATCACTGCAAAGGAGTAAAGCGAGCGCTAATAGATGCTAAAGCAGATGAAACACTTAAAAGGTATACCATATGCCTTCAAAAATTCTAATATAAAAAGGTAGTGCAGCGCTAAAATGATGGATGAAAGGCTAATAACATGAAAAATGCACACACTAGATAGGTGCGTTGTGTCTGAAAGAATAAAACTACAAAGATACCAATATAAACCTATTGAAACCAACTAGGATGTTGATAACAAATGTATGACCATACAAAACGCACTCCATCAAGGTATAAGATAATAGCGTATCAGATAAATGCGTTTAGTATCATGAACAGCACACTATATTCCTAGATACACAGTAGTCTTATAGGAAATGAAAGTAGTCCAAATCTGTATGAAAATGATGATGCAAAACGCATAAGCCTGGAATGCATCCAAGTTGTGAGATGACATGAGCTAGAAATCATAGAGTAATAGGGTCCCAGTGTGCAGACAGTTCATGGGTGCATATGCCAATATTGTGTAAAAAAAAAAAGCGCACTCACCAGATGCGCTATGGAAAAGCGCATTGTATATAATGTAGTAAATCAATCAAGGGTCCCTTCACATGGGTGATCCAAAAAACAGCCTGGGAGTGGGTGACCTTCCTTAGATGACAGGGTATCAGGACAAGCCCATACAAAAATAATTCGACCTCTTCCAGGTATTAGGAAATACGCCAGGAACCGATAAGGAATTAGAATGCTCGAAGTGGATGCTTTAATGCTTTAATGATTAAAAAAGGATATATCCAAAAAAAAAACGTACATAAATGCAATAAACACAGGAACAATTTGGTGACAAAATTGTGTGAAAGGCAAAAAACTGACCAGCTGGTGTCATGGGGTGGCCTCCGGATCTCTGTGACCCGGTGGAAAAGACGTCAATGGCTTGCAGGGGCTCCTCCTTGACGCGTTTTGTACTAAGAGTACATTATCAAAAGGGGTATGCCTATTAGCACAAATAGGCATACCCCTTTTGATAATTTTCGTATGGGCTTGTCCCGAAGGTCACCCACTCCCAGGCTGTTTTTTGGATCACCCATGTGAAGGGACCCATGATTGATTTACTACATTATATACAATGCACTTTTCCATAGCGCATCTGGTGAGTGCGCATTTTTTACACAATATTGGCATATGCACCCATGAACTGTCTGCACACTGGCACCCTATTACTCTGATTTCTAGCTCATGTCATCTCACAACTTGGATGCATTCCAGGCTTATGCGTTTTGCATCATCATTTTCATACAGATTTGGACTACTTTCATTTCCTATAAGACTACTGTGTATCTAGGAATATAGTGTGCTGTTCATGATACTAACGCATTTATCTGATACGCTATTATCTTATACCTTGATGGGGTGCGTTTTGTATGGTCATACATTTGTTATCAACATCCTAGTTGGTTTCAATAGGTTTATATTGGTATCTTTGTAGTTTTATTCTTTCAGACACAACGCACCTATCTAGTGTGTGCGTTTTTCATATTATTGGCCTTTCATCCATCATTTTATTGCTGCACTACCTTTTTATATTAGAAGTAATCACTGCAGCAGGGAGTTAGCTTGGTGCCATCACAGCACAGTGCAGCAGGTTGTACATGTATATGTGTTGGCACGGCGTTAATTCCCACCTTCATACTGACACGCATAATGTGTACATCCAGTAACAACAGGTTAAAGCACATGTTCAGGCCAAAAAAAACATCTAGTACATATAGAGTTGTACAAATTCTGCAAGTACAGAAATACCTGTTGATCTGACAGAAATGCATTCAGCTATTAAATCCTGTTTTGGGATGACAGCACATAGTATTTAAGTATACCGAGTGCTCAAATCCTCTTACTCTTCTTTTCTACATAATCTATAGTCAACTATAGAATGAGACTTGATACTCTATTTGTGGAGTATGCTGAGCTTTATAATATAAAATCCAAGCACTAACCATGCAATTTTTGATTACTTATCTTAATGAAACTCCAAAAGGGTGCTGTCTTTGCTGCTGAAAGAAGTTTTATCTATTAAGTTGTAGCTTGATATATTGCTGTTCCGATCTTTTCACAGCACAAGCTATTCACAGCATAGTAGTAAGACAGCCAGTTGATTAGGTGTTTGTGCCTTTAACTAGCATCTTTTACCACCTTTCACTTGACTTAAAAACAGATTGATTTCTTCAATGTTTTTAATGCATAGACCTGAACATAGTAAGTAAAATATACACAAAACCTTTAAAGGTCTCTTATGCCTTATAAAATGGTTTTCTTCAACTTACACCTCGGTCACATCAAAGCCGATTTTGAAATTGTGCGACTTACAGAGAAGTCGCACGATTTTAAAGTCGGGTGACTTGCTGATTTGAGGTGCGATTTGCAAGACATCTGACACAGATGTCTATGCAAATCTCACTAAAAGTACTGCATGCACAACTTTTAGAAATCGGTGCGGCTCCGACTAAGTCAGAACCACACCGATATGACCGCTGTAATAGCGGACGATAGGGTGCGACTTGGCATACGATTTGCAAGTCGCATAGCATGCTAATCGTATGCCAAGTCGCACCCGATGTGACTGGGTGCAAAGCACTAATATCTTTTTAGCCAATCAAGTAATATTTTGTTAAAAGTAAAACTGAACTGGGAAGATAAATAAAAATAGTGCACAAGATATCTTGGTTTATATTTTTAATCCAATTCTTCCCTCTAGTGATGCTTTTGCCAAGCTGCTGGAGTCCGAAGACCTTAAAATGAGTTCTTTGAAAGTTGAAGATATAACTCTGTCTTTCCATCATCTGTTAGCAAAAATCTGCTTCTACCACCACTTCACAGGTGAGCACTACATCTATTAATTTATAGTGTTCAGCTTAGTTTGGTATTGTATCCTTTTCTTATGCAACTTATATCCACATTGTGTTTTCAGTGGTTGAGCGAGTTGACTCCTGTGCATCGATGTACAGCCGATCAATCCAGGGCCATCATGTATGTCTGCTGGTGAAAAAGGTATTGTGCCAATTAGGTGCTGCTTGTTGAATAATCAAAAATAAGATAGATGTGTTTTAGTGAAAGAGTTTCTTACAGGATATGCAACACCAACAACAAAAATGTAATATATTGCAACTTACCAGTCCTTAGATGTGGCAGCTGCATTATTTTTCATTTTTCAGGCTAAGAACAATTTCTGCATGTGCAGAAAATATTTCCTGATGCTATCTGAAATGCAGTGTCTGTTACTTCTTTGAATTAAATTGGTATATAAAACCTCCTCCTGCAAATGACTATTCTTCTAACCCATTAACATGGAGATGGAGACGTGCTTGAATTTCAAGCTTCAACACAGTGGTGGAGAGAACTTGGCACCCCAGAAACAGGTTTTGTGTTATTTGCAGGATTACCAGGGGGAAATAAAAGAAACACAGTCTGAAAATTAACACTAATGCAGCCACCACATCTAAGGACTGGTAAGCTGCAATAGAGTACATTTTTGTGTGTTTAGATACTCTTTATTTGGTATTAAGCATGTTGTTTGTTCCAGAATTTTACAGTACTCTGCAGTAGTTAGTACTGTTTTTTGGGTTTTTTTTTTTTTTTTTTTTAAGTACAGTACTAACTACTGAGTAAAACTGTAAAATTCAGCAATAAACTTTTTTCATGAGCTGTTTTAAAATTTATATTCTAATAGAAGTTGTATCAAAATGATTTCTCCCTAACTCCTATTGGATTTCACATTATGCCCAGCAGGATATATTCCCCCTGCATTAAGATGGCTGTTCTTCCCCTGTGAGCTATACTCCTTTTACCAGGCACTAAACCTTCAGTCTTAGCTTAGTGTCTCTAGGAGGAAGAAAGAGTTGACCCCCGGGTCCAGTTTTTTAATACTATTTTCATGATATAAACAAGAAATGTGGATTTTATATTTATTATTTCTTTAGGAAAATTTTAACTTGCTTAGTCTGTAGTAGGGTTGCACATGTACGGGTACCATTACTTGTGCTCAAGTTCTCAGCACATACCTTTGCAGTTCAGTTTGAGCCCATACAAAATGAATGGGCTCAAATCACACTACAAAGAATTGCATGTGATTTGAACTTGAATGTGGTGCAATTCCTGTCTGAATCGCATGCGTTTCCCCTACGGATGCGGTGCAATTTGCAGTGCGATGTGAGCCATACAAAATAAATGGCTCAAATCACACTGCAATTCACACCATACCCGCAGGGAAACTGTATGTGATTCGGACAGGAAGTGTACCGTATTCCTGTTCAAATCACAAGCAATTCTTTGCAGTGCGATTTGAGTCTATTCATTTTGTATGGGCTCAAATCGCACCACAAAGGTATCCGTTAAAGGTATCAAAGCATTTGCACGAGTACGAGTAGTCGTGCAAATGCTTAGTATCATTAGAAGTACAACCCTAGTCTGAAGAATTCAAGCTAAAACAATACTATTGCCCTTTTAATATTAGAGCAGAATTTTGTTGCACATTCTATATATGTTTAAGGGTTATATTTTATTCCATTCCCTTCTGCATAGCATTGTCCTGAACTCCCAGACTAAAGATTTACTGATAGTGTCCTGTGTCCAACGAGCACCTCGCCTTTAGTATATACAGTGCCTTGAAAAAGTATTGATACCCCATGAAATTTTCCACATTTTGTCATGTTACAACCAAAAATGTAAATGTATTTTATTGGGATTTTATATGATAGACCAACAAAAAGTGGCACATAATTGTGAAATGGAAGGAAAATTATAAAACCGTTTTCAAATTTTTTTTTACAAATATCTGAAAAGTTTGGTGTATATTTGTATTCCGCCCCCCTGAGTCAATACTTTGTCTTTATAGGTATGTCTCTACCAACTTTGCACATCTAGAGAGTGAAATGTTTGCTGTCAGATTGGATGGAGAGCGTCTGTGACAAGCCGTTTTCAAGTCTTGTCACAGATTCTCAATTGGATTTAGGTCTGGACTTTGACTGGGCCATTCCAACCCATGAATATGCTTCGATCTAAACCAGTGGTGGGCAACCTTTTTTTTCAACTGAGCCAAATCTCGCCAAAACCATGATTGAAATTTATTTTGAGAGCCACATTTTTAAAACTGAAAATACATCTCCCATATAGTAATTCATCCCCCATAGTAATTCATCCCCCATATAGTAATTCATCCCCCATAGTGTAATTCATCCCCCATAGTAATTCATCCCCCATAGTAATTCATCCCCCATATAGTAATTCATCCCCCATATAGTAATTCATCCCCCATATAGTAATTCATCCCCCATAGCAATTCATCCCCCGTATAGTATTTCATCCCTCGTATAGTATTTCATCCCCCGTATAGTATTTCATCCCCCATATAGTATTTCATCCCCCATATAGTATTTCATCCCTCATATAGTATTTCATCCCCCATATAGTAATTCATCCCTCATATAGTATTTCATCCCTCATATAGTATTTCATCCCCCCATATAGTATTTCATCCCTCATATAGTATTTCATCCCCCCATATAGTATTTCATCCCTCATATAGTATTTCATCCCCCCATATAGTATTTCATCCCTCATATAGTAATTCATCCCTCATATAGTATTTCATCCCCCCATATAGTATTTCATCCCTCATATAGTAATTCATCCCTCATATAGTATTTCATCCCCCC
Source organism: Staurois parvus (assembly GCF_062004578.1). NCBI lineage: Eukaryota > Metazoa > Chordata > Amphibia > Anura > Ranidae > Staurois > Staurois parvus. The sequence goes on along the minus strand of NW_028318337.1, from coordinate 1,116,768 downwards.
ATATAGTATTTCATCCCCCCATATAGTATTTCATCCCTCATATAGTAATTCATCCCTCATATAGTAATTCATCCCTCATATAGTATTTCATCCCCCCATATAGTATTTCATCCCCCCATATAGTATTTCATCCCCCCATATAGTATTTCATCCCCCCATATAGTATTTCATCCCTCATATAGTAATTCATCCCTCATATAGTATTTCATCCCTCATATAGTATTTCATCCCTCATATAGTATTTCATCCCCCATATAGTATTTCATCCCCCCATATAGTATTTCATCCCTCATATAGTAATTCATCCCTCATATAGTATTTCATCCCTCATATAGTATTTCATCCCCCCATATAGTATTTCATCCCTCATAAAGTAATTCATCCCTCATATAGTAATTCATCCCCCATATAGTATTTCATCCCTCATATAGTAATTCATCCTCCATATAGTAATTCATCCCCCATATAGTAATTCATCCCCCATATAGTAATTCATCCCTCATATAGTATTTCATCCCCCCATATAGTATTTCATCCCTCATAAAGTAATTCATCCCTCATATAGTAATTCATCCCCCATATAGTATTTCATCCCTCATATAGTATTTCATCCCCCCATATAGTATTTCATCCCTCATATAGTAATTCATCCCTCATATAGTATTTCATCCCCCCATATAGTATTTCATCCCCCCATATAGTATTTCATCCCTCATATAGTAATTCATCCCTCATATAGTATTTCATCCCTCATATAGTATTTCATCCCCCCATATAGTATTTCATCCCTCATAAAGTAATTCATCCCTCATATAGTATTTCATTCCCCACAGTACTATTCCCCCCCCCCCCCCCTTCTAGTAAGCCAAGTCCCCCGTGTCAATTCACTTACCTTTTGCGTTCCTCTCGCTGTCTTCCCGCGCCGTTCGGGTCTTCAGGGCGGACTGTGAGAGGAGCCTAGCTCCCCTCCCCTCACGTTCGGCACGCTGCCCCGCCTACACACATCCTGACAGCCACATCCGCAGGCCGGATTAAAAGGTCCGCGCGGACTTTTGGGGCTGCCAACCGAGAGGAGGGAGGGGAGCAGGCGCCCGGCACACAGAAGAGCCGCATTAGACTGGGTAAAGAGCCGCATGTGGCTCGCGAGCCGCGGCTTGCCGACCACTGATCTAAACCATTCCGTTGTAGCTCTGGCTGTATGTTTAGGGTCGTTGTCCTCCTGGAAGGTGAGTCTTCACCCCAGTCTCAAGTCTTTTGCAGACAAACAGGTTATCTTCTAAGATTGCCCTGTATTTGGCTCCATCCATCTTCCCATCAACTCTGACCAGCTTCCCTGACCCTGCTGAAAAAAAGCATCCCCACAACACGATGGTGTGTTCAGGGTTGATTATTATTATACAGGATTTATATAGCGCCAACAGTTTGCGCAGCGCTTTGCAATATAAGGGAGACAGTACAATTACAATACATTTCAGTACAAAAGGAATAGAAGGGCAGTGTTTTCTGCCACACATAGTTTTGCTTTTAAACCAAAAAGTTCTGTTTTGGTCTCATCTGACCAGAGCACCTTCTTCCACATGTTTCCTGTGTCCCCCACATGGCTTCTTGCAAACTGCAAACGGAACTTCTTATGGCTTTCTTGCAACAATGGCCTCCTTCTTGCCACTCTTCCATAAAGGGCAGATACAGTCAGGTCCATAAATATTGGGACATCGACACAATTCTAAAATTTTTGGCTCTATACACCACCACAATGGATTTGAAATGAAACAAATAAGATGTGCTTTAACTGCAGACTGTCAGCTTTAATTTGAGGTTATTTACATCCAAATCAGGTGAACGGTGTAGGAATTACAACAGTTTGCATATGTGCCTCCCACTTGTTAAGGGACCAAAAGTAATGGGACAATTGGCTTCTTAGCTGTTCCATGGCCAGGTGTGTGTTATTCCCTCATTATCCCAATTACAATGAGCAGATAAAAGGTCCAGAGTTCATTTCAAGTGTGCTATTTGCATTTGGAAATCTGTTGCTGTCAACTCTCAAGATGAGATCCAAAGAGCTGTCACCATCAGTGAAGCAAGCCATCATTAGGCTGAAAAAATAAAACAAACCCATCAAAAAGATCGCAAAAACATTAAGCGTGGCTAAAACAACTGTTTGGAACATTCTTAAAAAGAAGGAACGCACCGGTGAGCTCAGCAATGCCAAAACACCCGGAAGACCATGGAAAACAACTGTGGTGGATGACCGAAGAATTCTTTCCCTGGTGAAGAAATCACCCTTCACAACAGTTGGCCAGATCAAGAACACTCTCCAGGAGGTAGGTCTATGTGTGTAAAAGTCAACAATCGAGAGAAAACTTCACCAGAGTGAATACAGAGGGTTCGCCACAAGATGTAAACCATTGGTGAGCCTCAAAAACAGGAAGGCCAGATTAGAGTTTGCCAAACGACATCTAAAAAAGCCTTCACAGTTCTGGAACAACATCCTATGGACAGATGAGACCAAGATCAACTTGTACCAGAGTGATGGGAAGAGAAGAGTATGGAGAAGGAAAGGAACTGCTCATGATCCTAAGCATACCACCTCATCAGTGAAGCATGGTGGTGGTAGTGTCATGGCGTGGGCATGTATGGCTGCCAATGGAACTGGTTCTCTCGTATTTATTGATGATGTGACTGCTGACAAAAGTAGCAGGATGAATTCTGAAGTGTTACGGGCAATATTATCTGCTCATATTCAGCCAAATGCTTCAGAACTCATTGGACGCCGCTTCACAGGGCAGATGGACAATGACCCAAAGCATACTGCAAAAGCAACCAAAGAGTTTTTTTAAGGGAAAGAAGTGGAATGTTATGCAATGGCCAAGTCAATCACCTGACCTGAACCCGATTGAGCATGCATTTCACTTGCTAAAGACAAAACTGAAGGGAAAATGCCTCAAGAACAAGCAGGAACTGAAGACAATTGCAGTAGAGGCCTGGCAGAGCATCACCAGGGATGAAACCCAGCGCCTGGTGATGTCTATCCAGACTTCAGGCTGTAATTGACTGAAAAGGATTTGCAACCAAGTATTAAAAAGTGAAAGTTTGATTTATGATTATTATTCTGTCCCATTACTTTTGGTCCCTTAAAAAGTGGGAGGCACATATGCAAACGGTTGTAATTCCTACACCGTTGACCTGATTTGGATGTAAATACCCTCAAATTGAAGCTGACAGTCTGCAGTTAAAGCACATCTTGTTCGTTTCATTTCAAATACATTGTGGTGGTGTATAAAGCCAAAAATATTAGAATTGTGTCGATGTCCCAATATTTATGGACCTGACTGTATATGGATTGCACAACTAATAGTTGTCCTCTGGACAGATTCTTCCACCTGAGCTGTGGATCTCTGCAGCTCCTCCAGAGTTACCATGGGCCTCTTGGATGTTTCTCCGATTATAGCTCTCCTTGCCCGGTCTGTTAGTTTAGGTGGACGGCCATATCTTGGTAGATTTGCAGTTGTTCCATACATCATTTTTGGATGATGGATTGAACAGTGCTCCGTGAGATGTTCAAAGCTTGAGATACTTTTTTTAATAACCTAACCCTGCTGTAAAATTCTCTGCAACTTTATCCCTGACCTGTCTGGTGTGTTCCTTGGCCTTCATGATGCTGTTTGTTCATTAATGTTCTCTAACAAACCTCTGAGGGCTTCACAGAACAGCTGCATTTAGGCCAGGTTCACATATGTGCGGCTGTGCGAGCCGTGATTTGCGCGGGCATGAGAGCCTATTCATTTGAATGGACACGCAGGGAAGAAGTCCCTGCACTTCTTCGGAAATCGCAGCCCACATGGGAACCGAGGTTCCAAGTATGATTGCGATTTCCAGTGCGGGTGGTGTGCTATTAGAATTAATGGCAACCTTCCGCGGGTCCCGCATTCCTCTGTGTGGGTGGTGCAGCTGCAGGTATTTGTGCGGGTCCCGCAGCGGCACCATCCGCACAGATGTGAACCAAGCCTTATACTGAGATTAAATTGCACACAGGTGGACTTTATTTACGAATTAGGTAACTTCTGAAGGTAATTGGTTCCACTAGATATTACTTAAGGGGCTGAATACAAATGCACGCCACACTTTTCAGATACTTATTTGTAAAAAATGTTTAAAACTATTTTTCCTTTTCCTACCACTTCACAATTATGTGCCACTTTGTGTTGGTCTATCACATAGAATCCCAATAAAATATATTTACGTTTTTGGTTGTAACATGGGCGGTCAAGTCAAACCGGGACTTTTGTTTCTATAATAAAAGAACAAATTTTAAGGAGTGAAAACTGCATTTATTTTTCAACATACTCCCCTGCTACATTTACAGTAATGCCTGGAAAGTTTTGAAATATCTGTCAGTACATTTGAACCATCCTAGGACAGTCTCTTTCACTTTGTCATTCTTGTGTTAATCGTTCCCACAGAACAATTAGTTTCTTGTGTAATTTCATGACAGGTTATGTGTCGATTATCCAGGATAAAGCTTTCCACGCACTAAATGTTCACAGAAATGACTGGTGTGGGCTGGGAACCACTATGGCCGGGAGCGTCACTGACGAACATACGGCCTTCTTTGAAATGTTTACCCCATTCAAATGTCTTATTGTGGCTGAGCTTGAAATCTTCTGTAGATATACGCAGGTTTATGCCTTCATTTGCAAGAAACTTCATCACCACACGCAGTTCCATGCACGCGCTAACACTGTTTTCTGCCATCTTGAATAATGGTCTTTGGACTGGCCTGCGACATGTGTGCCTTAATAGGACACACTTGCCACTTACACTTGGCATGTAGTACCGCCACTCCCTTTTTATACCTGTAAAATGAAAAGTTCCGGTTTGACTTGAATGCCCCTCGTATATTAAAGTATTTGTAAACCCTCACCCTGTAAAACAACCCATTTTAACTCCCTGTAAAATCCTTTTCTTGGAATGCATTAAGGCACGCTGGTCCTACCCCTGTGTTTATGATCATGTGGTTGGTTCTGCTGTGCTACAAAACTGAGGCATGCTGGTAACTAAGGGGGTTATCCCTAGACTAGCCTACAGTTTTTTTCTGTATTTTGTTTTTTCTTTCTTTTAACCTTTGGGGCAACGTAATCAGGTGGGCTGGGGTGGACACAAGTCAATGTGGTCAAATCCCTAGCAGACATAAAAAATAAATCTGCCCACAGAAGGGGGTTTTCTGCCATTAAAAAATAGCGGACACATTGTTCTAAGGCCATAACTTAACTTTGAAAAGTCTAAAATGGCTGTCTGGTTCACTATAAGAAGGCATTACTCTTATTTATGAACAACTATGTTGAGCCCCCAGATTTCGCCTGTAAGTGTTTATGCATGTGAAATCCATAACTCAGTCCCAGGTCCCATTGAAACGCTTGGAAAGTAGAAATCTTTCCGTTATTACATAGTGGCTTCAGATGTACAGAGAATTTTTTATGCTGCAGAATAACCATTTCAGCGATTTAGTAAACTTAAAAAATTACAGAAAGCATATCGCCATTGTTATATCCCTTCATAATTGCAGTTTTTATTTGTTCTTTTTTTTTAAAGGGTGAGAAGTCAATATCCATCGATGGGAAGTGCAGTGAAGCAACTTTTCTAAGCAGCCTTCTCAGCGAGATCAAGTCAACACTAGCAGAATCCTGAGCAAGCAGGGGTCCTCTCTTATCCTATTAAACCTCTCCTCCTTTTTTTTCCTGTTACCATAAGATGCACTTGGACAGAACTGAAAGTGTAAAGACTGACCTGTAAATGCATGATCAAGCCCCACATCACCTTAGGAGGCCCAATTTTACTGAAAATTGAGACTTTTTTTTTTTTATCTTTTTTTCTTTTCTTTTGGTACCAGCAATCTCTTTTTAATATAAAATAGTAATTGCACCTTTGAAGATGATATTTTAATTAATACTTTGTGTTTTTCCTGTCAGAGAATCCTTTGATCAAAATGATTAAATCAATTTTTTTCTTTCAATATGTATACACTATCAGAAAACACTAGGAATTGACATATGTTTTTGGATGTTTTTAGGAGCTGCATTGCTTAATTTGCAATCTGTTTGCTTCCTCCAAAAGAAAGCGCTTTATGCAAACTTTGTAGCTCTGTAACTTAAACAGCCACACTGAGCATCCTACAAAAAGGTCTGCCGAATTGCATAATGTAACAAGACTCATTTAGTTAGGATTTATTTTCCCATGTTTAAGTGGACCAGTGCTTTTCAAACACCCAGTCATACAGGGGATTTTCAGAATGGAGGAACTTCTTCTTCATGTGAATGGATGCTGGGAAGAAACTGGTTTATTTCATCAAAAGAGAAAAGTACATTGGCATTAGTAAATCAACCCAGGTTTTCCACTGATAAAAGAGAAATGTCTTCTGCATCATTTTCAGTTTTGCATGGATACTGTAATGAGAGAATACTTATGATCCTTTATTTTGTTTTTTATTTCTATAGTCCTACTTATGTTGGGTAAAGAATCATGTGTTTCTTTTGGTCTCTTGCACAGTTAGTGGGCCAACAACACATTCCTGAGGATAATTTTGCGGGCAGAAACTGGAAAATTAATCTATTTTCCTTAGAGTGTCTTGTCTCTGTGTGTGTGTGTGTTTTTTTTTTTTTTTTGCCCAAGGTTTATTTTATGTTGGCTATGCTTATAAAGAAAAGTTGTATACATGTAAAAATATTGTGCTGTATAGTCTGTCTATCCTAAGTTAAAATGAAAGAGGCCTTTGCCATCATAGAAGCCTGACTATCATAACAAAAGTATAAATCTGCAAAGTTAAGGCTTATATGTACATGGACGTTTGCAGGCAAAACATGCCAGATGTTAAAAACATGTTTTTCTTATGCCTGGGGAACCACAGGTGGGGTACACAGCTTTTCACTTCTATGGCCGACTGTATTCCCCCTCTGCAACTTCATGGGTGCTGATAAACGCAGTGTTTTTATTGCTAGGCTTGGCTTATGCCTGCAAATGTCTGTGTGCACGAGGCCTAAAAGTAGTTGTGATTCAGAACTCATGTTGGGATCAGTGGATATAACAGGTGGTGCCTTAACTTCCTAACATATTTCCAAGTAGGTCAGTAACACAGTCATACAAAGGACTGGTAAATAGGTTTACCTTTTGCCTAGGAAATAAAAGCCCAGGTTCTCGTTTTTTGTTGGGGTTTTTTTCGGAAGTTGTTTCATTTCTTGATATGTACTGCAAATTTATGGACTATTATACCACTATACATTATAAAGGTGTAATTATTTTACAATTAAGGAACACATGGCTGCAGCAGTAAAAACATATACAAATAATTGTCTTTTGTTTTTAATAATGTTGGTCCTTCAGGGTAGGCTTCGTCTGGACACAAACATTATAAATACGGCACCCAAAAAGTGAACTATAGCACATTTTGTATGGAGAGTGTGCATGAATATCCAAACACAAAATATTCTTGCAAGTTGCAATTTGGCAGTAATAAAACCTCAAGCAAACGTATAGGTAAACCAGTGTTACAAATCTGTACAAGAAGGCAACTTAGTACTTTCCAAAAACAGTAGAAGATTAAGCGTTCACGAATGGTCTTGTTTGCCTACATGTTCTATGTAGGCATTCTGTTGTGGTACTTATATAGTATATGTAATTTACCTTTTGCTATGTCATCACCTCTCTGCCCTGCTTTTTGGAGCATTGTGTGTCCAGATGCTATTCTCAAATACCAGGTTATCTTGAAAAGTTGGTTGAGTTTCCATTATGTTTTTTGTTCTCTTCTATGTCCCCAGCTAAATTCGCATGTAGAATATCTTCTACCCAGAACCCTGTTTGGTGATTTTAGAAGTTTTCAGTCTGTATGTGTTAAATTTGCTATTCACATTCCCTTAAGGAGGACTGAGAAAAGGTACCACAAAGGCTGCTGTAATTGTGTCAAGATTACCCACATTAAAATATGAAATGGTTATGAAATTGTGTATATCTTATTTTGTAGTTAATGCTTATATATTAGAAGAAAAAAAAACACAAATTCTAAGCAAATGTTACTGAGCTTCCAATGCATTCCAAGAATTCTAGGTGGGGGTGAGCTTTGGGTTCAGGATGAGCACGAGTTTCATCCGAATCCAACCTGTTCACAGTTTGGCATACAAACTAGCAATGTTTGGCTAGTACACCCACCCACCAGAACCTCCGGGTGTTGCTGAAAATCTGTCCTTTAGCTGCAGTATCCTTCCCACATCAAAATGACACATCCCCCGTCAGCTTCTTTTAATGTTGTAAACAAGCCAGCAGGGAACCTGGATGACATTATTAATAAAATACAGTTGTAATGATTGTGTGCAATAGGGACTTGGAAGCTGTAGGCGACAGACATCTTGTTAAGGTCTCAGCCATTTTATTTTCATGAGCAGTGATCTTACTCCCTCCCTCCTGCAAACTATAGAATTTGTAGCCATAAATTTTAACAAACTTCAAAAGAGCAGTAAAACATTGAGAGCTACAGGATGTCTGTTTCCACAAACCATGAAAAAGTCTTCCCTCTGACCTATCGTAAAACAATAACTCAGTCAAGCCTGTCACAAATGACGTGTAAGACCATTAAAGCTCTAGGAATGCAGAGCGTGCCATAAAACGTCTATTCCACAATTTAACAATTCAACATACGATATGTAAAATCCAACAGGAACAGGATGCATTAATATTAGGTATATATTTGAATGGGGAGTATCATACCAAACAATTCAAGGTCATACCTGACTATGTTAGCACATACAAATGGGGAGAAAGCAGTCTTCTCCCTCCTGGGTGACAGATCTGTCCAAGGTACGCTCTGTTTAGTATCCCTGGATAAGAAATAAAATTCTGAATATTAATCTGCCAGTTTCTAGAATACCACCTATTTGAAGCTCATATTAGTATAAAACTGTAGTTATTATTATACAGTATTTAGCACCAAAAGGTTTGCTCAGCGCTGTTAATTTTAGTGGGGGACAGAACGTGAGACAATACAGTAACAAAACAGTACACGAGGGGTTCGAGGGCCCTGCTCTTTCGAGCTTACAATCTAGGAGGGAGGGGATAGTGGTACAGGAGGAAGTGGCTGTGGGGGATGGAGTGGTAGGAGGAGTGGAGGAGATTGGCTGTTAAGTGAGGGTGGGGTAGGCTTCCCTGAATAGATGGGTTTTCAGGGTGCGCCTAAAGGTGAGGAGGGTAGGTGACAGTCTGATGGATTGGGAAATTGAGTTCCAGAGGATGGGGGAAGTCCTGCAGTCGGGCGTGGGAGGAGGAGACCAGGGAGCTAGAAAGTAGGAGGTCTTGTGAGGAGCAAAGAGTACAGGTTGGGCGGTATTTGGGTATCAGGTCGGTGAGGTAGTTTGGGTCAGCGTTATGAATGGCTTTGTATGTCCGTGTTAGTATTTTGAATTTAATGCATTTGGCAATCGGAAGGAAGTGGAGGGAATGACAGAGGGGGGGAGCAGAAGCAGAGCGGTTGGTAAGGTGGATGAGTCTGGCCTCAGAGTTCAGGGTAGACTGAAGTGGGGATAGCCTGTGTTGGGGTAGGCCGGTGAGAAGGGAGTTGCAGTAGTCCAGGCGTGAGATAATAAGGGAGTGAATGAGTTGTTTAGTAGTGTCTGGGGTTAGGAACGTACGTATTTTGGAGATGTTGCAGAGGTGGAACCTGCATGAGTTTGCCAACGATTGGACATGGGGTTGGAAAGAGAGGTTTGAGTCTAGAGTGACATCTAGGACTTTGGCTTGCGGGGTGGGACTGATGGTGGCGTTGTTGGTCGTGATGGAGAGGATGGGGGGGGGGGGGGGGGGCGCGGGCTGGTGGGAAAATTAGCTTGGTTTTGGAAAGGTTCAATTTGAGGAAGTGGAGCGACATCCAGTCTGTCGTTCAGTAGGTAGGCGATACGGGTGGAGACTGAAGGGGTGAGGGGTGGAGAGGTAAATTTGCGTGTCGTAGAGGTGATAGTTGAAGCCGTGGGAGTGTATCAGTTTGCCGAGGGAGGAGGTGTAGATGGAGAAGAGAAGGGGCCCGAGGACAGAGCCTTGGGGGACCCCAACAGAGAGGGGGAGAGAGAGGGAGGTGGTAGCGTTATAGGTAACGCTAAAGGAGCGTTGGGATAGATAGGAGGAGAGCCAGGAGAGAGCGGAGTCTCTGATGCCAAGGGAGTGTAGTTTATTAAGGAGGAGGGGGTGGTCAACTGTGTCGAAGGCCGCGGAAAGCTCAAAGAGTAGGAGGACTGAGTAGTGGCCATTAGCTTTGGCGGTTAGCAGGTCATTAGTGATTTTTGAGTAGGGCGGTTTCGGTGGAGTGTAGGGGACGGAAGCCAGACTGTAGTGGATCGAGGAGGTTGTTGTCAGTGAGGTGGGAGCTTAGGCGATTGTAGACTAAGCGCTCAAGGAGCTTGGATGTAAATGGCAGCAGGGAGATGGATCTAAGGTTGTTCAGGTCGGTGGGGTCCAAGGAGGGTTTTTTGAGTATGGGGGTGATGTGTGCATACTTTAAGGGGGAGGGGAATGCGCCAGTAGAGAGGGAGAGATTGAAGATGTGGGTGAGGGAGTGTAGGATGAAGGAGGAGGGTGACCGGAGGAGTTGTGTGGGGACAGGGTCAAGGGGGTAAGTGGTGAGGTGGGCTTCTGAGAAGACCTTAGTGAACTCCTCAGTGGTAGCAAGGCTGAAGGAGCGGAGTTTTGGGGAGGTTATAGTGTGTGGGGTGTGGTGGGGGGCAGGGCAGTTGCGAGGTCAGAGGAGGGGGGGATGATGGGGTTATGGTGGGAGGGAGGCTAGGTGGGGAGGTAGAATGAGCATTGCAATGTCCTTACGGATTGCGTCAATCTTATTTTGGAAGTGATTGGCAATCTCATGGGCGGTGAGTGAGGTACTGGGTGGAGGTGGGGGGGGGGAGAGAGTAGGGAGTTGAAAGTGGAGAAGAGCCGGCGAGGACAGGTGGAGAGGGTGTTGATGAGGGTAACGAAGTAGGCTTGTTTGGCGGCGTGGAGGGAGGAGGTGTAGAGGGAGAACGCTCGTGGGGATCTGGTTTTGCGCCATAATCACTCCAGCGCGCGACTGCGATGTTTAAGATTTTTAGTGTGGACGTTCTGCCAGGGTTGAAGCGGTCGGGGTCTAATGCTACGTGTAGTTAGGGGTGCTAAGGAGTCTAAGGCAGCTGACAGCGAGTCGTTATACATAGTAGTGGCCAGGTCAGGGCATGACAGTGGAAGAATACTGTCGTACAGACGGTCAGCTGCTGAGTGGAGAGGGGCCGTGTTCAGGTTGCGGAGGTTACGGCTGGTGATGGTTTGACGTTTGAGGGGGGGGGGGGGAGGTGTTAAGAGGACGGAGAACGTAATGAGGTTGTGGTCAGAGAGAGGGAAAGGGGTGTTAGTGAGGTTGTGGAGGGTGCAGAGATGGGAGAAAACGAGGTCCATGGTGTTCCCGTCGGTGTGGGTGGAGGACTGTGTGAGTGCAAAGAAAGAGGTTAAGTGGAGGAGTTGGGATGTAGCCGGGTTGTTGACAGTGATAGGGATATTGAAGTCTCCAAGGATGATGGTGGGTAGCTCAGAGGAGAGGAAGAAGGGTAGCCAGGCGGAAAAGTCTTCGAGGAAGCGGGATACAGGTCCAGGAGGCCGATAGAATACTGCAATCCTCAGAGGGGTGGGAGAGAAGAGCCGGATGCAGTGGGCCTCGGAGGAGGAGAAGGATAGAGAGGGGGGGTTTGGGAGGACCTGGAAGGTGCTCAGTGGTGACGAGCATGCCGACCCCACCACCTCTGCGACCGCTCGGTCTGAGTGAATGGGACCAGTCGAGACCTCCATAGGAGAGTGCCGCAGGGGAGGTGGAGTCAGTGGCTTGGATCCAGGTTTCAGTGACCACTAGGAGGTTGAGGATGGCGGTGAGCTTGTTGCAAACCTATCGGGCGTTCAGGAGTGCAACCGAGAATGGAGGGGTGGATGCGGGGAAGAGGGGGACAGGTATAAGGTTGAGAGGGTTGCGGCGGTTTGTGGGAGTTGGAGGGTGCCTGGTGGGCGAGTGAGGTGGTGAGGGGCCAGGGTTCGGGGAGATATCCCCGGCGGGAAGGAGAAGGGTGAGAAAGGTGGCATGGGAGCGGGATGTGCAAGAGCGTGTGGGTCTGTTAGTGGTGGTGTGTGGGTTGGTGGGAGAGTGGAGTATCAGGAGGAGGTGGTGAGAGCTGTAGTGGGGAGATGAAAGTAGTGAGGGTCCGATGTAAAGTTGTTTTGGGGGAGTAGGGGGGGTAGAGGGAGGTCATTTTGGGAATGGAGGAGAGGAGTACGAGGAGGAGTACAGTTGGCATATTAGGCGGGTGAGAGGAGTGCTGGCCAATTGAGGGAGGTGAAAGGTTTCACATCAGGGCGTATTGATGCAGAGAGTCTGTCTCGCGGAGGCAGAGTCGGGTCTCGTAGGCCGAGTTCATCTGTGGGAGGAGAGGGAGAGTGGTGGGCAGCTGGGTCTACTGCTGGCTAGTCGCGGTGGTCTGTGGGTGCTGTGGCCCGGCGTCTGGAGGTGTTGTAGGCTAGGCGTCGGTAGTTGGGACTTGGTCATAAACTTGGTGACCTCCCAGCACCCATCCCTTAAACCAGATGATTGGTCAGTTGGTCTCGGTCAACACCCCTGTAATATCACAGAAAAAGGGAATGACAGGACCTGGTAAAGAAGCTCCTATTTTAACATCAAACAAGGAACACCCAAGAGAGTCACCGCAATGTTTTTGCTCAGACTCTGCTAAAACCAGGACTGCAAGTATTCTCCATTTTCACCTTTTATATTTCAGTTGTGTTATCGTTCTCTTTGTCTTTGTAACATCCTTTTCTGTAAGTATTTTAATTGTGCCATTTGACCTTTTATTAATAAACCCTATCTCTAAGGCTTTTAATGCAAACTAAAGAATCTCTGTCGTTTGAAGATTGCTATTGTATATAATAATCCTCTGAATATACCTGTCTGTGGTAACAGTGTGTGATTATAGTTCACATTTGTTCTTGCTAACACTGTGAAGGGTTGATAGGCCCAAAGCTATCTGCTGGGAGTTTGAAGGGTTAATTGCTAATTAACCTAACCCAGCGACAATCTCTCAGGCTGCTCGCACCTAAATTGAGGTCCCATGAGCTGGAAAATCTTTGTGCAGGGTGTCGGGCACCGTATTAGTCACAACAGTCATGACCAGATTTGGTCAATGACCTTACCCAGCGGTTGCATGTTTGGGGCCTAATTGCATGGCTGAAGCAGGTCCCTACTTCTCCCTGGGTGTCAGCAACCTAGAAACAGGATTAGTCTGATGAGCATGTGCACCAAGCCAGGTAACACGCTTCCAGTGCACAGACCAGGACAGAATGCAGTCTACCACACCGTGGGTCTCCCTGAATAGACAGCAACACAGTGGGTACCTGGACCCTTCTAGGAGTATTACAGCTGATTTAGCAGCAGAGATACACCATGTAGACTGATTCCACCATGCTCACTGCTACAAATATTATAGATGTGGGCTCTAAGGTAAGTTAGAGTTCTTTTCCTATAGCTCTACTTTCTACTATACCCATACTGTGGGAGGCACAATATGGGGTATCTTTGGGAGCATGTCCTTTCTTTGGCTGTTGGTTGCCTGGTCACTATTTCTGCTCCACACCAGATGTTGGTGTGCCTCTTACAAGCACAGCACTTTTAGATGTGCTGTGTGTTCTGTAGGCCATTAGTGTGGCAAGTTGGAGGCAGAGGCTGTAGCACTAACACCTCTCAATCTGCAGAGCAGAGTGCCAGTGGCTCCCAGGTAACAAATTCCAAGCAATAAACTCCTTCCCACACTTGGTCACACTCGTGGGTGTGCAGAGGTCTATTTACTCCATTTTACCCTTACTTACACTCTCCTTTGCTTGCAGTAAAGAGAGGGATGTCTACTCTACATTCTCATTGAGGATAATGCCTAAAGCTGGTCATACACCAGTAGATTTTTGAACAAACATTCATAAGAAAATTATCAGTACATTTTAATGACTTGACTAATGTCATTCGAAAGATCTTCAAATTGTTATGTGCTTTTAACGTTTGATTTTGGAATGACTGTAATTACCCTGGGCTGTCCTGTGCAATTGGGGAGCCCGGGATCTAATCTGGCAGCGGCGCTGGGTTACTACAGAGCTGGCTGTGGACCGCATGGTCCCCGGCAATCTGATCCTGGGAGGCTGGAAGAGGCGCCATGATCCCAGATGTTTCAATAAACAGGACCTGTCATGTTTCATTCCTATTACAATGTTTACATATCTTGTAATAGGAATAAAAGTGCAAAAAATAAAAGGGACAGTGTAAAAATAAAATAATAAAAAAATGTTTAAAGCGCCCCTGTCCCCTCACGTTCAGAAGCAAATGCATACGTAGGTCTCACTCGTATATGTAAATAGTATTCACACCACACATGAGGTAATGCTGTGAGAGTTATCACAAAAGCAATAATTTTAGAGCTAGACCAACTCTTTTCTGGGGACACTTTGATGGGGTTCTTTCCTTTAGTGATTCTTGCTAAAAGTGATTCTTTATACAAGTGACTTGCACTTCAAGCTCTGCTCCACCTGAATGTCTCATCTGAACATATCTTTCTGTCCCTCCACAGGTATGTTTCTGCCTACATCCACCCAGAACTGAACACTATTTTCACTGTCTTTGTGCATTTTTGTATGTGCTGCCTTCAACATATGTTGCCCTTTCTGCAGCATTATGTTTATGTTGCTCTGTAAATGTCTCACCTAAGTTATGGCTGGTCTTATAAACTCTCTCTGCTCTCTTGCAAGCCTGGCTTAGATGTCAAAAGCTTGCTTTGCTAGCCAGCCATCATTATATTAGCTCATGATTAATTAACACCTTTATGTGGAAGCACTTTGCTGGGGTTCTTTCCTATTTATTTAATCTTTCTAGAAGTGATTTTTTTTTTTCTATGCAAGAGATTTGCATTCCAGGCTCTGCAATTCAGCGATTTGCATGAAGCAAGCATACACAGCAAACTGCATTGAAAAGCACCAAACAGGCAGCAGATGACCTTCTCTCTATTCTGCTCTCCTCCTACTCCGTAGTATGTGCTTTCTACCACTCCTTCTGACAGTTGTCTCCTCTCCTTAAAGCCTCTTTCCTTCATCCCTCTTCTCCACCGCACAGTTTACATTACATCTCCCTCGCTTCTGTCTTCTCCCTATTACTGTACTCATCAACTTCTACTAATTCTAAATCCGTATGCTCAAAAAAACCTCCAGGATGCTAAGGCATGTCCACTCATATAAATTACACTCCATTATTACCTCCCTCTCAATTCTACTTCTACCCCCTGGAGATTCATTCCTGCCATCCATTGTATACTAGTGTGTCTAGCTGTGAATGGTCACAGTGATCACATGCACAATCAACCACAAATAATAGCGCAATCCTAAACCAAATCAAATAAATAAATTAATATATCCACCATGTGTGTGCAAAAATAATCAGTGTTAAATCATATATAGGAAGTCCCCATATAGTCCATTCAGAAAAGTCCATATATAAATGATCCTCAATAAAGGAAGTAATGAGATCCTCCTTCACCAATGTGATATCCAGCGCACAGAACACCCCATCAAATTGTACACTCACCATGTGCTGGTGATAAACCAGCATATCAATTTATATCCAGCATTCCACCAAACAGGCTCCAGCTTAGGGAAATCCTCTCATATCCAATTAGCACATGTGAATAAAAAGAATATTCACCATAGTGCAATATCATCCAGCAAATTTATTAAAGTAAAAAACCCCCCTTAAAACCGCACTCACAATGAGCATGTAAATACACAGCGTTTGTTAATACTCAGAGCTACAAGCTCCGAAATGGGCCCATAAACTTGGGCCCCTATTTCCTCGAAGGACAACACAACTTTAAGTTGGTAGTTGCCAGCCAGACCTGATCCCCTGGTTTCAAGATCAGTTCCCCTCTTCTTTTCTGTCAAAAGCCCTCTTACTGTCTTCTTGGGCCTTCATCATTGCTTCTTGAAGCACCTTGTTATTGGCAGAAAAAAAACTCAGCATATCCTGCGTGGCAGGAACTGGACCTTCAGGAATTAGGTCAGGCAAGAATGTGGGGTGGAACCCATAATTCACAAAGAATGGGGATTGCCCCGTCGCGGAGTGATTCGCGTTGCTGTACGCGAATTTGGCTAAAGGCAAGAGTGTCAACCAATCGTCCTGGAGGAAGGATGTATAACATCTAAAGTACTGCTCAAGTGTCGGATTTTCCTCTCTGTCTGCCTATTGGTCTGTGGGTGGTAGGCAGACGAAAATGATAGTTGAATACCCAGAATCTCGCATAACGCCTTCCAAAACTTCGAGGTAAACTGGACCCCACGGTCAGAAACGATGTCTTCTGGAATCCCGTGAAGCCTTACTATTTCCTTCACGAAAATCTTCGCTGTTTCCAGGGCCGAGGGCGTGCCCCTTAGTGGCAAGAAATTGGCCATCTTTGATAGACGATCAGCAACCACAAAAATTGCTGAATGGTTTTGAGATGGGGGAAGCTCCACTATGAAATCCATAGCAATCATCTGCCACGGCCGACTCGGTATAGGTAAAGGTCGTAGTAAACCTCAGGCCTTGCTTCTGGTGGGCTTGTTCCTCTGACAGATGGCGCAGGACTTTACATACTGCTCACAATCTTTGACCATGCTCGGCCACCAGAAGGTGCGCTGGAGCAACTCTAGGGTCTTGGTGATTCCAAAATGGCCCGCTAATGGGTGATCATGACAATATCCTAGAACTGAAGTTCGGACTTCCTCGGGTACCACAACTCGCCCTTCCTTCCAAAGGAGACCCTCCTTGTTCTGTAGAGAAACCTCGGGTGGGCTTGCCATTTCCACGGTTGCAGACTGAAGCCTAGAGCGGAGCTCCGTTTGGAGGGCAAGAAAGTTCCCAGGGGACAGAATCGTGTCGGGTTTAGTGGTTTCTTCTGGATCCTCAAACATTCGGGAGAGGGCATCCGGTTTGGTGTTCTTGGACCTGGGCCTATACGTGATGTGGAACACGAATCGGGAAAAGAAAAGTGCCCATCTAGCTTGGCGTGGTCTCAGGCGTTAGGCTGTCCTCAAGTATTCCAAATTCTTGTGGTCTGTAAAGATTAGTATTGGATGTGTGGCCCCCTCCAGCAGATACCTCCATTCCTCTAGTGCCGTTTTAATGGCCAAGAGTTCCCGGTCACCGATATCGTAATTTCTTTCGGCGGATGTAAGTTTCCTAGAAAAGAATGCCACTGGGTGCGTGAGCTCCTTGGTCCCTTTCCTCTGGGACAGGATGGCCCCTACCGCGTTCTCAGACGCATCGACCTCCAGGATGTAGGGAAGCGAGGAATCAGGATGATTCAGAATGGGGGCTGTAGTGAACAGTTTCTTCAGGGTCTTGAATGCGGAATGTGCCTCGGGCATCCACCCGAAAACGTACCCCTTGTTTGGTAAGCTGGGTGATGGGGGACACAAGGCCTGAGAAGTTCCTGATAAATTTCCGATAGAAATTTGCAAACCCAATGAAGCGTTGTACGCCCTTTTTGTCTGTGGGCACCGGCCATTCAAGAATTGCCGAAACTTTCTGAGGATCCATCGCAACCCCCGTGGTGGAGATAATCAGCCCCAGAAATGCAATACTGTGCTGCTCAAAACTGCATTTGTCCGCCTTAGCGTACAACCCATGTTGGAGTAGAAACTCCAACACACTTCTAACATGACCCCTATGGGACTCCAGGGAAGGCGAGAAAATTAGAATATTGTCTAAGTAGACGACAACAAAAATGTCCAGGTAGTCCCTAAACACGTCATTGATGAAGTGCTGGAACGTGGCTGGGGCGTTACAAAGTCCGAAGGGCATAATGAGGTACTCGAAGTGCCCAAATCGAGTACGAAACGCGGTCTTCCACTCATCCCCCTCTCTTATGCGGACCAGGTTATACGCACCCCTCAAGTCTAACTTAGTAAACAGTACCGCTGACTTTAACCTCTGAAAAAGCTCTGGGACCAAAGGGAGGGGATAGCAGTTCTTAACCGTAATTTTATTTAAGTCCTGGTAGTCTATGCATGGTCTTAAGGACTTGTCTTTCTTCTCCACGAAAAAGATTCCAGCACTGGCTGGCGAAGTGGAGGGCCTAATGAACCCCTTCTGTAGGTTTTCATCTATGTACTCCTTGAGTACCCCCAGTTCCCGTTCTGACAAAGGGAATATCCGTCCAAACGGGATCTCAGATCCGGGCAGAAGGTCAATGGGGCAGTCATAGGTCCAGTGGGAAGGAAGAATGTCTGCCTCCCACTTACTAAAGACATCTAAGAAGTCATGATAGGCCGGGGGAATAATTTGGACTAACTCAGCGTCTCCGTCTAAACATAGAAGGGGCTGGGGAGCCGAGGA
This sequence comes from Staurois parvus, assembly GCF_062004578.1. Classification (NCBI taxonomy): domain Eukaryota; kingdom Metazoa; phylum Chordata; class Amphibia; order Anura; family Ranidae; genus Staurois; species Staurois parvus. The sequence continues at coordinate 1,098,329 of NW_028318337.1, read as the reverse complement.
AGTCGGGGCGTGACAGTGTTCCTGGCAGTAAGGTGACCGGAACTGGATGGTCCCGGTTTTCCAATCAATCTGGGGGTTGTGGGCCCGCAGCCACGGAAGTCCCAGAATGATTGGAAATAATGGGGACGCAATGGCGTCCAGTTGGAGAAACTCCTGATGATGATTGGTTACTGTGGTACAAATAGGCGGGGTTTGCCGGTCTACTATCCCTGACTTAATGCGTGATCCGTCGGCTAAGAAGATATTTAACCTTGATTCCCTGGTCTGGAGGGGGATTCCCTGTTGCGTGGCAAAATCCAAATCAATAAAACAACTACATGCCCCAGAGTCAAGAATTGCTGTCGCTGACACGGTTCCTCCTGGGAGCTGCAAGGAAACAGGCAACGCTAAGTAACTTAAATGACTAGCATGTGAAGCAGATACAGAGGAAAAAACAGTGTGGCATTTACTCATTTTCGCTGGGCAAGAACGTACCATGTGACCGGCTTCCCCGCAATAGAGACACAGGTTATTCACCCGTCGTCTCTGGCGTTCTTCTGCTGACAGAGATGGTCGTGTCATACCGAGCTGCACGGGTTCAGGGGTGTCATCATGTTCCAAGCTCCTGTTCCCTCCAGGTTGGGGTTGAAGAGGAGCGCGAGGAAGTACCCATGCAGGCCTCTGACCCTGGTTGGACCTTTCTGCCCTGCGCTCCCGTAGTCTGTGGTCAATTTGAATGGACAGGGTGATGAGGTTCTCCAATGAATCAGGAAGGTCCAACCTGGCCTACTCATCTTTAAGGGACTCAGATAGACCCATCCAAAATTGGTGACGTAAAGCAGCGTCATTCCATTGGGTGTCCCCCATCCAGTGTCTGAACTCAGCGGCGTATTCCTCCGCTGCCCGACGGCCCTGCCTGAGGGCGTACAATGCGGTTTCTGTGGAGGCAGTGCAATGCTGGTCGTCATATAAGACTGCCATCGCTATGAAAAACCCTGTTACTGTTTCCAGCCGGGGGTCCTGGGTTTCCATTAGTCGGTGGGCCCAGCCCTGGGGTTCATCCTGGAGCAGCGAGACGATGAACCCCACCTTCACTGACTCGGATGAAAATGTCCACGGCTGTAACCTGAAGTACAGCAGACATGCGTTATGGAAGGCCCTGAATTTGGCCCGATTCCCATTAAAGCGTTCCGGCAGAGGCACACGGGGTTCCGGAGGGGGCAGAGAGACCGTTGCCCCGAAACGAGGTCCTGAAGGTTCTTCTGCTGTGGCAGGAGGGACTGGATTCTGGACCGCGGTGGCTGGTGCGGCCAGCGTCTGGACACGGCCCTCAAGGTGCGTGTATCCTTGTAATATCTTGACGGCTTGAGATAGAGCCGACAGATTTCCTCCAGCGGGGTCAATCCTCTTGCAGGCTCCGTCATGGCCGTATGGTTCTGTTATGGACCACCTGGTGTACTCTAGCAGTCCACAGGACAGGATTCCCCAAGGCGCAGAGTCTAAGCCCCAGTCCGCTTGTTCACCAGAGCCCCTGATGGTGGGGATGGGCTTGGAGCGGACAGTGACCAGGTCGCGGCCCCTGAGTACACCCACCTGAGGTAGAGGAATCACCAGAGGTAATGACAGGTAGAGAGCCTAACGTGAAGAGGCAGACAGGTCTGGGGAGTAGCAGCTAATCCGTACGGGTCGGATGGATGGCTGAGCAATAGCGTGGTCAAATGGGCCAGGTCGGTAACAGAGGGGTCAGCGTAGAACAAGGCAGCAGGCAGAAGTATAGTCAGGTCACTCGCCGGGGTCGGTACCAGTAGTTCAGATCAGGTAGGGATATCCAAAAGAGAGGTCAAACTTAGCCAGGGGTCAGAGCAGGAGAAGTCAGCAGAGGTCAGGTCCAGGCAGGTCAGCAACGAATCTCAAACAACAGGAATACAGGAACAAGATCAGACCATACGGCAACTTGTGTCTGTGCAGGGCTGGTTTAAGTAGCCCGCCCTGCACCTGACAGACGCAGCCTAGGTCCTAGTGCCTGCCCAGTACCGTCATAGGCGACGGGTGCGCCTGGGTCCTAGTGCCCTGCTGCCTTCATGTCTTGACAGACACCTACGCATGTGCAGACCCATGCGTCGCGATGGTCCCTGACAACTTGAAGCTGCTTAAAACCAAGGCTGACTGGCAAGTACTTTAACCCTTTAAACTCCTTTATGTTATCTGTTTGCTGTGCTGTTATGCTCTGTGTATATGTGTGTATATATATATATATATACATATATATACATACAGTTGTGTTCAAAATAATAGCAGTCAGACATCACTAACCTGATCAATCACTGTTTTTGGTAGAAATGATATTTCTACATGGCAAATAATTTACTAGCAGGTGTAGTAGAGTAATAGAAATCCAACAGACCCAACAGGCAAGACATGCATGTTGCTGATTCTGTGTAATTGAATCACTAATTGAAAGGGGCATGTTCAAAATAATAGCAATGTGGCGTTCTATTAGTGAGGTCATTCATTCTTTGAAAAACAGGTGGCAATTATTGCCCTTATTTAAGAAAGGAATGCAGCAAATGTTGTACATGCTGGTTAGAGTGCATTTCTCTCTGAAATTCTGAGGAAAATGGGTTGTTCCAGACATTGTTTAGAAGAACAGCGTACTTTGATTAAAAAGTTGATTGGAGCAGGGAAAACATACAGTCAGGTCCATAAATATTGGGACATTGACACAATTCTAACATTTTTGGCTCTATACACTACCACAATGGATTTGAAATGAAACGAACAAGATGTGCTTTAACTGCAGACTGTCAGCTTTAATTTGAGGGTATTTACATCCAAATCAGGTGAACGGTGTAGGAATTACAACAGTTTGTATATGTGCCTCCCACTTGTTAAGGGACCAAAAGTAATGGGACAGAATAATAATCATAAATCAAACTTTCACTTTTTAATACTTGGTTGCAAATCCTTTGTAGTCAATTACAGCCTGAAGTCTGGAACGCATAGACATCACCAGACGCTGGCTTTCATCCCTGGTGATGCTCTGCCAGGCCTCTACTGCAACTGTCTTCAGTTCCTGCTTGTTCTTGGGGCATTTTCCCTTCAGTTTTGTCTTCAGCAAGTGAAATGCATGATCAATCGGATTCAGGTCAGGTGATTGACTTGGCCATTGCATAACATTCCACTTCTTTCCCTTAAAAAAACTCTTTGGTTGCTTTTGCAGTATGCTTTGGGTCATTGTCCATCTGCACTGTGAAGCGGCGTCCAATGAGTTCTGAAGCATTTGGCTGACTATGAGCAGATAATATTGCCCGAAACACTTCAGAATTCATCCTGCTGCTTTTGTCAGCAGTCACATCAATAAATACAAGAGAACCAGTTCCATTGGCAGCCATACATGCCCACGCCATGACACTACCACCACCATGCTTCACTGATGAGGTGGTATGCTTAGGATCATGAGCAGTTCCTTTCCTTCTCCATACTCTTCTCTTCCCATCACTCTGGTACAAGTTGATCTTGGTCTCATCTGTCCATAGGATGTTGTTCCAGAACTGTGAAGGCTTTTTTAGATGTCGTTTGGCAAACTCTAATCTGGCCTTCCTGTTTTTGAGGCTCACCGATGGTTTACATCTTGTGGTGAATCCTCTGTATTCACTCTGGTGAAAACTTCTCTCGATTGTTGACTTTGACACACATAGACCTACCTCCTGGAGAGTGTTCTTGATCTGGCCAACTGTTGTGAAGGGTGTTTTCTTCACCAGGGAAAGAATTCTTCGGTCATCCACCACAGTTGTTTTCCGTGGTCTTTCGGGTCTTTTGGTGTTGTTGAGCTCACCGGTGCATTCCTTTTAAGAATGTTCCAAACAGTTGTTTTGGCCACACCTAATGTTTTTGCTATCTCTCTGATGGGTTTGTTTTGTTTTTTCAGCCTAATGATGGCTTGTTTCACTGATAGTGACAGTTCTTTGGATCTCATCTTGTGAGTTGACAGCAATAGATTCCAAATGCAAATAGCACACTTGAAATGAACTCTGGACCTTTTATCTGCTCATTGTAATTGGGATAATGAGGGAATAACACACACCTGGCCATGGAACAGCTGAGAAGCCAATTGTCCCATTACTTTTGGTCCCTTATCAAGTGGGAGGCACATATGCAAACTGTTGTAATTCCTACACCGTTCACCTGCTTTGCATGTAAATACCCTCACATTAAAGCTGACAGTCTGCAGTTAAAACACATCTTGTTCGTTTCATTTCAAATCCATTGTGGTGGTGTATAGAGCCAAAAATGTTAGAATTGTGTTGATGTCCCAATATTTATGGACCTGAATGTATAAAGAAGTGCAGAAAATGATAGGCTGCTCAGCTAAAATGATTGCAAATGCTTTAAAATGGCAATCAAAACCTGAAAGGCATGGAAGAAAGCGAAAACTACCATTCGAATGGATAGAAGAATAGCCAAAATGGCAAGGACTCGGCCAACAATCAGCTCCCGGAAGATCAAAGAAGGTCTAAAGTTACCTGTGAGTACTGTTACAATTAGAAGATGCCTATGTGAAGCCAAGCTATCTGCAAGAAGCCCCCGCAAAGTCCCACTGTTGAAAGAAAGACGTGCTGAAGAGGTTACAATTTGCCAAAGAGCACATTAACTGGCCTAAAGAGAAATGGCGCAACATTTTGTGGACTGATGAAAGTAAGATTGTTCTTTTTGGGTCTAGTGGTCGGAGACAGTTTGTCAGATGACCCCCAAACACTGAATTCAAGCCACAGTACACTGTGAAGACAGTGAAGCATGGTTGCGCAAGCATCACGATATGGGGATGTTTCTCATACTGCAGAATGAAATGAAAACGAGAAGCGCACCAACCTTGCGCATTACCTCAGTAACCAAAATTTATTAATTGTAAAAAATATACTCACAAACAGCGAATAAAATCAGGCATGTAAGTCCTCACAGGGACTTGAAGATAACATGAGTCCCATCAGGGGAGTGGGTGTTCAGTTCTGACGCGTTTCGAAGGGAGTCCCTGAGGTAATGCGCAAGGTTGGTGCGCTTCTCGTTTTCATTTCATTCTGCAGTGTTGATTGGGCTTCCCCAGCCTTGTTTTGGAGCCGCACAGCCCTTTATGCATTGGTGGACGATCCCTCCAGGCCTGGTTCCATCTGTTCGCCACCTGTCTGAGCCCTAGAGCGCAGGAGAATTCGTCTTTGATTTACTGTGGGATGTTTCTCATACTACAGTGTTGGGCCTATTTATCGCATACCAGGGATCATGGATCAGTTTGAATACATCAGAATACTTGAAGAGGTCATGCTGCCTTATGCTGAAGAGGAAATGCCCTTGAAATGGGTGTTCCAACAAGACAACGACCCCAAACACACTAGTAAACGTGTAACATCTTGGTTCCTGTAGTGACTTTTGGGGACTATCTATTAAAAACATAATTCTATTCCAACAGCCACAAACCTAGCCGTCTGTTAAGGGTTAACTTTTCTTGGTTAGAATTAAAATGACATTCTAGTGAAATCACATGCATGATGAATAGAAGGGGCTCTTTCTAGAGACAATAGACTATTTGAATATCTACAGGTGGTCCAAGACAGACAATCCTGGGAGCTTAGGTTGGCTACTATGAGACTAGCTAAAGTGTATATTCTCAACAAATGCTATTTATCCATTGGGGTTGAGGAGATTGCACCTACAAAAGTTAAATAGACAGTCAAATACAACGTTGGACTTCCAAACAGTGAGTCACCACACCGACCAAGTTAACAATACATAAGACCATACTTGTAAGTCTGAGAAGTTTAAACAAAACCTTGGGGAGAGTGATAAGCCAACAGACTTTTTCAAAGGAAAAGCTACAAGGACAACTGGTTGTTTACCCTATTATCTTTACAATAGAAACGTAAACAGCAGTTTCCTGTGTCATTCTTAAGACCAAAAAGTTGAAACTCAGAACTTATATTTTACCCACAAAGACATTAAAAGAAAGTCACATTATTCACACGCTTTCTCAAACAAAAATATATTCAGCAGAGTTGGGGATTGTATACCACTAAATTGAGTATGAAATGATGAAAAGTAAGATATATTGTGAATTGGTATCAGTTGTGTATTTCTATCAGAAAACAAATGTTTTCACACACGTTTGAACTTCAGGGAAATGAATAACTGAATACACATATATCTTCTATGGTTCCTATCCAGGACATTATAAGTAGAATCAACTATATATATTTTGATGAGACGTCTACTTAATACCTAAAATCACCTTGGGTTCCACCAGAGGTATGAGTCATCATAAATACTCAAATTGTTTTGTGATCCCTGACTGCCATCTAGTGGACAGGTGAGAGATAGCTTAGGTAAATACACTTCTCGACAGGCCAATCAAAAAGCCTGTTGGGAGGGTCTTTTAGAACAATGGTTTAGATGGTATAAAAAAGCCATGCACCTCATTTGAAGAGAAACAAGCTGAAAAAAAAGGAAGCCAAAGAAAAACAAGCTAAGAAAAAAAAAGAAGCTGAAGAAATCTGACGAGGCTGAAATCCATCCCTTCTGAAGAACCACTACTTCATCCTTTCAAACTTTCTACTAAACTTCTAAACCTCTGAATTTCTACCATCCTACATTTTCCAACACTACCACCTATCTCACTTGCCCCTGCGGCCATTATTCTGAAGGCGTTTCCATTGCCAGCTGAATCCACTGGGGAGGCATCATCCAGGTTTTGGGTGTGGTGAGACTGTTTAGATCTAATATTGTATTGCATATTTCCTCTGTTGCTTAGAGTGATAAGAATTACATTAGAGTGATAATAACTGCATTGGGTGTTCATATATATATATATATATAGAGAGAGAGATCCATGTATTACTGCTAAAATTGTTGGTGTCAGTTTAAAAAGTTTACATATTGCATAAATCATTAATTTTTATTGGTTAGAGTATAATTTATCAGGGAATATTTTCTCCCATTCCTATGGCCATGTTTTGGGAGAAAATGACCTCTGAGATACTCTAAATTATCATTTATTACTAAATTTAATTTTTAATCATTATTATCTAGAAATATTGTAATGTGTATAATATTGGTATAGTATATCTTTGATCGTGTGTACCAGTATTCATTCATCACCAGTCTTTTGCGTTTTGTGTTAATATATATGTAATTTTTGTACATAAATAAATTTATATATTTATCTATTATAAGGCAAATTTTGTGTGTACGGTACGAAATCATATTGGCTAAAAGGATTCAAAGTATAATAATAAGTGGTGATCAAATTATTAAGGTGTCCAAATTATTGGTTCATTAAATATTTGCCATATTTGACGGCTGGAGGCACTGTAATATTTTATTTAAGGGAAAGGGACACCGCCCTTTATAAGTAGAATAAATCCTTACATATAAACCACCACATTCCAGACCAAAAAGATTGACGTTATGGAGTGGCCAGCCCAATCCCCGGATCTTAATCCAATAGAAAACATGTGGGGTGACATCAAAAATGCAGTTTCTGAGGCAAAACCAAGAATAGAGAAGAACTTACGAGTCCCTGCCGCTGAAGAACGCTACTATGAGTGTTTAACCCTCTGTATAACCGGTCTGTAGAGATAGCGGTATACTGTCGATTAACCAGTCATCCTAATGTATTGGTGAGTTTCCTCTTTCTCTGTATAAAAAGGAGGTGGTTGCAGTGTGAAGGGTTAATTGCATAATCAACCTGACCCAGTAACAATCGCTCCCAGGCTGCCGGTACATAAATTGTGGTCCAATTAGCTGGAAAATCGTTGTGCAGGGTGCAGCTGGGCGTGGCATTGTTACGCACGTGACATCGCGGTTTTAGATTGGCAAGTACCTTAACCCTTTCACCTCTCTCTGATATCTCTTTGCTGTGCTGTTAGTCTCTGTATATTTATATATATATATCTTAGTTACATCTTTTCTGTAAATATTTTTATTGCACCCGTTTGACCTTTTAGTAATAAATCTTTCCTTCTGAAAGTGTTGAACTGTTTCTATAGCTCTTTATTGCAATTTACGAATTAATGCCTCTAAAGAGAACGCTACTGTGTTTGTTGAACCCTCTGTATAACCATGTTATACAGACAATTACCTCAACCATTATAGTGTTATAACTGATATCGCCGAGTTTCCTCTTTTTCTGTACAAAAAGGAGGTGGTGGCAGTGTGAAGGGTTAATTGCGTAATTAACCTGACCCAGTAACAATTGCGCAGGCTGCCGGTACATCGATTGTGATCCAATTAGCTGGAAAATCGTTGTGCAGGGTGCAGCTGGGTGTGGCATTGTTACGCACGTGACATCGCAGTTTTAGATTGGCTAGTCCTTCGGTCACGAGTTTGGTGAGAAGGGCTGGGGTCTGACGCCGTGCCCGTCACATATTGTTGGCAACGTACGTGGGATACTTGCATTAAGAGCTTCAGTGCAGTGTTAAAATTTAGCTCTGCACTGAAGGATTGTAACCTTTGTGGAAACAGTCCTTAGAAACAAGTGGTGCATATTTTATATATATATATATATATATATATATATATATATATATATTTAGAGAGAGAGAGAGACAGACATATAGCAACAGCTCCTTCCTTTTTCTACTTTCTATTCTATCTTTGCTTGCAATTATGCCTGGTGCAGCAGAATATGAGAAAATTAGCAGAAGTGATTTGAAGGCGGAATGTACCTCGTGAGGAATGGACATCGGTCGCAAAAATCGTGAAGATTTGATTCGGGACCTATGGGAGTACGATATCCGAGCAGAGCAGAACTTGGGGGGAACTTGACCATGATGGGGTTCCCGCTACATCCGATCCCATTGGCTCAGAGACGACCTCGCAGGATAGGCATACAGAGACTGACACTGGAGGATCACCGAATGTTATCATCACACCACCGCCCGAGCGGGCCAGCACCGGAGTGCCTGTAACCAGCAGAGACTCTCCTCAGATGCAGGAAGCCCTGGAACGCATCAAGGAGACAGATCCTGAGGCATACCTGCGGTTCATGGAACGCCAGGCTGAGAGAGAGGCTGCGGAATGCCAAGCAGCGGCTGACAGAGAGGCTGCGGAATGCCAAGCAGCGGTTGACAGAGAAGCTGCGGAATGCAGGGCTGAGAGAGAGGCGGTGCAGAGGGAAGCTGATCGTCGGCACGAGCTGGAGATGGCGAGGCTCCAGCCATTGTGACAGGTGCAGAACCCCGGGTCTCTAGAGCACAGGGACACCACTCTGGCCATGGGCACAGCCGCCAAGTTTCCAGTGATGGAAAAAGATAGTGACACTGACACTTATTTACTGTCATTGAAAAAACGTGCCGTCGGTACCATGTGCCCCCAACTCAATGGGCTCGGTACCTGACCCCAGGGCTACGAGGCAAGGCCCTGGATGTGTTTGTTGAAATGCCAAAAGGGCAGGATGGAATTATGAAGGTTTAAAAGATGCCATCATCTGGAAGTACCAGATGACCCCGGAAGTGTATCGCAAGCGGTTCAGGTCCATGCAAAAGGGACCTGGGGACTCCTACACGGATGTGGCGAGTCACTTACGCACCACATTCCGACAGTGGACTAAAGGATTGAAAGCTGACTCCTATGAGTCTTTAGAAGATCTTATGATATGAGATCAGCTCCTGCATATCTGCCTGGCAGATGTCAGACAGTTTGTCTTAGAAAGAGAACCAGCCTCTGCTAAAGCTGCAGCCGATTTGGCAGATACCTTTGTCCACACGCGGGTGTCTGACCCTCGCAAGGCTCCTCCGAACGGTTGGAAAGGAGGGAAATTTCCCCTAGCAACCCCTCCTACGTCGGTGAGTCAAGATCCCCCTCAACCATCACCTGCAGCACCTGGGGCCAAGCCATTCCTGACTGACAACCGCAGATGTTTCACCTGTGGGAAAGTCGGACATCTCAGGACGCAGTGTCCTGAGCAGAAGCAGATGACATCATCTGGCCAACCGGCCAGCAACTCTTCTTCAGCGCTGTTTGTCCGCAGGAAGATGCGGGTAACCCCTGACAACTTGCAGCCAGTCACTGTGGGCAACCGGTCTGTAACTGGTTTCCGGGACACTGGAGCAGAAGTCACCTTGATCCGGCCAGAGGTGATTAAGCAAAGGAACCTCATCCCAGAAAAGATCCTTACCCTCACAGGAGTTGGGGGGACCCGTTCATGCATACCCTGTGCAAAGGTGTTCATCGATTGGGGTGCGGGAAGGGGGATGAGGGAGGTGGGGGTCTCTTTTGAAATTCCCACACCTGTTTTGTTGGGTGCCGATTTGGGTACTCTTGTGTCCTATTACGCCTCTGCCGAGAATACCCGGAAGGCCCCCCTGGAACTCTCTGGACATGCCGAGGTACTGTGTGCAGATGTTGGGGTAATGTCTGGGCAACCTGTGGATAGACAAAGGGAGGGGGCTGGGAATGGAGTGGGGTGACAAGATTCTTCATTAGCTGGAGAACAAGAAGAAATCCCCTTGCATGGGGAGGTATTGAACTCGTGTCATGGACATTAGAAACGTACCTGTTGACAATGATGATGATGAAGCTGATATTGATAATGTTGATGATAATGTTGATACGGTCAATGATAGTGATGATAATGATGACGATGATGCTGATATTGATAATGTCAATCACGTTGATGATAATGTTGATAATGCTATTGATGATGATGGTCATGAAGATAAAAATGTTGCATTTTCATTGTTGGGGGTCAACCACAGTGCTGTGAAGGGGGCAGAGGTACAATCTCTGGGGGCTGAGCAAAGGGATGGTCTGAGTAGGCCTGTTCCTTGCCTAGGCCCAGGGGATTCTACTTTGATAAGTGTCCAGGCGTTGTCCGGGCCTGGTACTGGACAGCCGGCTGGGACTTGTAGTTTCACATGTAAGGCAGCTGTCAGGAATGGGCTCAGCACAGGTGGTGCTGGGGCTCACCTGCCTTGTGGGCTGCAGTACCAGTGTTGGCCAGCGGGTGCTCTCAGCAGCCAGAATCTCACTCCTGCAATCAAGCCATCACCTGAGGCTGATTGCAGGATATGTATTTAAGCAATGGCCAGACCTGCAGTCGGGGCCTTGGTGTTTGTTTCCCATGAACCCCGTACCTGGTCCTGTCATCTGCCTGCCTGTTTCCCCTGCTTGACACTGACACTGATCGAACTCCACCTGCACTGACCTCGGCTATTCCTGACCTTTCTCCTGCCTGCTCCGTTTGTACCCTGTCTGCCCGATTGTTCCTGACCTGGCCTGCCTGACCACTCTACCTCTCCAGCCTGACTACGCCTGTCTGTGTTCCTGAACATACTGACATTAGTTGGAGGTTTGGTTTTGTTTGTACTGTGCGTTGTATACTTGTGTAGTTCCTAATAAATAATATTCTTATACATCACTCCTGAAGCCTGCGTTTCCCTGTGTCAGTCCACACATCTCTGGTCATACCCGGATCCCTGATATTACACCAAGGCCAATCCTGACCAGAAGTGGCTGCACAGGGAAGCCATCTTGGCTTGTGGCTGTGAAGGATGCATCCTGAGGAGGTTGTGTACTTGTATCTGCTAGTCTTAGATGACAGAGAATATGCCTATCAGACTCTGAAGGAGTATGCCAGGGATCAGCTGCTAGAGTGCATATGGGTCGCTCATTCCCTAGTAGGTCAGGGCACGAAGTTCTCTGAGGTGCAACCATTGATTCAAGCTTGTGCTGAGTTGCCTTCATCTAGTACCCCTGAAAGCAGGAATTTCCACCATTCAGTACGGATCAAGTAGAATCACTGGTATGGTTGTTGGAGGATGATCCGGATTGCTTCTTGGAGCATTATTCAGCATGTTCACAATATGTGCTAGTGGATTGTATAAACGCAGTGCAGTCTTTGTTCAACCAGTACTACAGACATGGTCAGATTTGTTACACCCAGCCTTAGTCAGCTTGCAACAACCCAGTCCTGCTTCTAATCATTCCTCTGCTCAAAGCTCTCTTCCTCCATTTCCCACAGCACCCCCAGTTACAGCCCAGTATACCCTGCTATCAACCACATGTCAGTCCCCTGTTCCCACTCGCTGCACCTATCCTGCCTTTAACCCTGTAAAGAAGTCCTCTGTAGAAACTGCTCCCTTCTCTGTTCCATCCTCCAGCTCTTCTCTGTCTTTAGCTGCTCCCTCCATTTACAGCCCTGCATTTACTTGCAGTGCTTCAGTAACTAAGCCCAAGAAGAAGCGAAGATTCTTTCCAGCCAGTACCATCCTGCCAGTATCCAAACCGGTCAGCCTGCTGTCTGAGAACCCGCCTTCCATTGTCCAGCCTGGTGCCCGCTGTTCAGCCTGATGACCCAGGGTACGCTACCCAGCCTGATGATCCTACCCAGCCTGATGATCCTATCCAGCCTGATGATCTGGTGCCCGCTACCCAGCTTAACGATCCTATCCGGCCTGATGACCCGATGCCCGTTATCCAGTCTGATTACCCGGTGCCCGCTGTCCAGCCTGAGAAACCAATGTCTGCTGTCCAGCCTGAGGAACCGATGTCGGCGATCCAGCCTGATGACCCAATCCAGCCTGATGACCCAATCCAGCCTGATGACCCTATCCAGCCTGATGACCCGATCCAGCCTGATGACCCGATCCAAAAAAAGGGGTTGTGAAAAGAAATTCACAAAGAAAGCGGCTAGTTTGAGTAGATTTTCTCCAAGAATAACTATAATATAAATGGGCATTTGAAATCTGGGTACTTTTGATAAAGGAATTTATAATGAGATCCCTTAGTCAATATTGCCATCTTGTGGTGGCTTTATGGTAATTTATATTGTACTTTTAGGAATTTGATTTAATAAATAGGCCTGGTAATTCTTTCACTAATATTGCCATCTTCTGGTGAGAATGTGGTAATGTCTTAACTGATCATTATATTTAATCTATGCTCTTTTGATTTATATATGTATTGTTAAAATTGCTAAGCCTTTCCGTTCTCTGATATTTCCAGTCGCCTGTTTTTAATTGTATTCAATAATGACCAGCAGCTGTGCTAAGTATTTAGCCTCTTTTTTTCTCCATTGGGAATAGCTGCAAGCTAGTTTTTGCATAAATGGGTGGGTCTTAACCCACTATAAATAGGAAATTGAAATGCAGTTGTCTCATTGGTCCTGACGAAGCTGAGTGAGATACGCCCATCGGCGAAACGCGTTGACGTCATACGTCAGATACGTCACTTCCGGTCATGCGCATTAGGTGGAACGCACGCTGACCTACAAGGAGGAAGCCATTTTCACATGCCATGAGGCAAGCCTAGGCAGCACAGGCGCCGAGAAGAGGCTGGAGCCCGCGGTATATCGGCGGATGTCAGCGGTGGCTCCCTGGCCTCTTTGGCCTTGTATGGCAGTACCTATGAAGGATATTCTTTCCTCTCCTATTATCCATTGCACAGGTGGTGAGTGGACTGTTGCTGGACACTAGATATATGGTCCTATGTGACATATATGACCTATATATCCTATATAGAGTGTAAGCTCTTTCAGTGACTTTCCACATATTGTCTGTTTCACTACAGGATGGGGACATCACGGTGCTTTGTATAGGAAACAAGATATACCACATGTATTTCAACAGGCAGAAGATCTATTGGGATGTGTCTTGTTTTTCTCACAGAAAGTGGTATGTAGTCCACGTGTAGTGGTGAAGAAACCATTTCAAGCAGTGCGCTGCTTTATGCATCTATCCTTTCACCCTGGTAAAAAATGGGGCATATTTTTATTCAAGAGCCCTAGGAAACAGCTGGTTATAATCACAGATGAATGGGCCCCAACCACTTGTGCCGGCATAGGAATGTACTGCATTATTTACATGACATGTATGTTTTGTTTCATATAGGCCTAGAGGCATGCCTTCTTTTTGACGCATACTGTGCTTGCTGTATTGCATACATGTGATATTTATATCTATGGTATAATTTTTTGAAACTCCCTGTTTGGGATATAACCACTCTGGTAGTAGCATAGTCTACACATTTATAAACACGTGTTATGGTATACCTATGGTATAATTTTTTGTATACACCTCCTTTGGGAAGTGTTCACCTATGCGCCAGTGCCACAGGGACTTTAGACTCTTGTAGTCATTGTCCTTTTTGCACAGGTATTTAGACCGGTACTGGTGTCATTTTATATGGTTTTAGGTCTGTGTGTATTGTCTCATACTGAGGTGATGGTAAACCAGGGCGATTGCCCATATGTCAAATTTGTATGTGTAATAAAGCATAATTTTTGGAAATTTTTCTGAGTATCACATTCTGTTCATTATGTAGCCGCTTTCTTTGTGAATTTCTTTTCACAACCCCTTTTTTTGTATGCCTTTTTTGGCTACTGAATGGAGACCATTTACTGGGTGATATGGTAATTTATTGTACGACCTCTTAATAACTATCTTTAACAAATGTGTCTTTAGGGTTCTTATGGACCTGTTCTCATAGAGGTTATCTGACTTTTGGAAATTTGGTTTGCCACTACCTCAGTTGATGAGTGTTTTATTTTTTAAGGCGGCTGGAATATATTGATTGGAAGGGCTTGTATTCATGGCATTTATACCAGGAGAAGAGGTTGAGTTGGAAATGCATCAAGCCTTTGTAGCAGAAGGCCCAAGTTTATCTACTGAAGATGAGGACATTAAAATTAAGTTTCGGGAACATAAAAAGCTTGTTATTAAACGTCTCAACCGGAAATGGGATGCATGCTTTTTGGAAGCCTACATTAGACAGTATTATCCCACGTGGCCTGAGAAGTAAGGTAGTTCCAGCTGAACATTTACATAATGAAAGGTTTCTGGAGAAATGGAAAATGCTATGCATAGAACATGGGATTAATGGTATGAAACTTATAGTTGAGGAGGAAAAACTACAACTTGAAGAATTGGATCAGGCTATTAGTAAAAGTGCATTTGGATGAGATCCTTTTAAAAATCAGGAGAATTTTGAAAAATATAATGAGCAACTGAAAAAGGAAGTTGAAAAAGTACAAAAAAATCTGAGAACTACTAAACAAACTAAATTTAAACGTGACCTTAAGGATTGGGAAACAGGTGAGATATTTGATCTCACTACTAAAAGAAGTAGAAGTCGATCTAAACGAAGAGGTTTTCGTTCACACTCTAGATCAATGGGGGAAACCATGTCTAGTGAAAGTGATTCTGAAAATCTTGGGAAATCTGTTTCTTTTTTAGACCAACAAAATGGAGAACTCCCTCGCACCAATCAATTACAGATGGGAAGAGGATCCAAAAAGAAAGTAGAGGAATCCTTAAAAAAGAAACATCAGGAAGACAAGGGCAGAACAAGAAGTCAGAGGAGGTAGCAGATGAAAATATTCATGATAAAAAGGTAATCAATTTGGCTAATTTTCCACTCAGAAGGGAACATATTTCTTTATTAAATAAGGGTATGTCCTTCTCACCAGTAACCCCCATGGATGAGTTTGAGGTATTTAAAGATGTTAACTTATTTTTAAGAAAAGTTTTCTTGAGAATGATACATGGCAATCCCACTATGTTGGAGGATATGGCCTCCGACTCGTCCATGGAGGACCGCAAGATGCTCGATATGTTGATATCTCTCATGGAGGAAAATGAGGATGGTGATGAGAGCGAAATAGACCTGGATAATCACAGTAATGTGATTAGAAAAGTCGATCTGAATATTAGATCGACGAAAATGCCGAAAATTCGTTCCGACATGATGATCTCGACATTTCTAGATTTTGTTGCTGATGATCTTAAAAATCTTGAGTGGAAAATGCCAATTGGTGACAATCTTACTAAAAAAGAAAGAAAAGCCCTTAAAGAATTAAAAGAGACTAAGAATATTGTAATTAAGAGAAGTGATAAAGGGGGTAATGTAGTGATTTTAAATGAACAAAACTATGTTAGGGAGGTGAAGCGCTTATTAAGTGATTCATCTACCTATAGGAAAGTAGCCACTAATCCTTTTCATATGGTGGCAAAAAAATTAAACTCTATCCTAACACTGGGAAAAGAAGTGGGTTTGTTAACTAAAAAAGAGTATGAGTATCTGAGAACTGAAGAATTTAATCACCCTACTTTTTATATTATCCCCAAAATACACAAAAATCAAGAAAATCCTCCGGGTAGACCTATTGTTTCTGCCATTAATGGTCCCCTAGACAAAACAGGGAAATATATAGATCTGTTTCTTAAAGACATGGTCCCTAATCTCCCCTCTTATGTAAGGGATACTAAAGACGTGTTGGCTAAGATTGAGAATATGATTATTAATGAAAATTCCATTCTAGTGGGAATAGATGTGGAATCACTTTACACCTCTATCCCACATGAATGTGGTGTGAGATCGGCCTCTTACTTCCTTGATAAAACATATCCTACTTTGGGAGGACAGAATGAATTTATTAGTGAGTTATTGGATTTTGCATTACGACATAACTTTTTTCAATTTAATAATACCTTTTATCAACAGACTAGAGGTACTAGCATGGGAGCACCGTGTGCTCCGGCCTACGCATGTCTTCATTTAGGTTTTTGGGAGGAGCAGTTTGTCTTTAGATCATCAAGATTTCTTGTTAATGTCCAGATTTGGTTAAGATATATAGATGACGTGTTCCTTGTATGGCGAGGAACATCTGAGGAATTAAAACTTTTCATGGAAGAGTTAAATCAAAACTCCTTCAATATTGGACTTACACATATATCTGATGAAAGATGTATTTCTTTTCTGGATCTGGAAATTAGACTCGAGAATGGAAGACTCCTCACAAAGACATATAGGAAACCAACTGCTGCCAATACCCTATTAGAGGCTAGGAGCTATCACCCACGTTCACTGATTTCAGGGATTCCAGTGGGACAGTTTTTGAGATGTCGGAGAAATTGTTCAAACATCAATGACTTTAGGATGGAGGCTCAGGACCTCTATAAAAGATTTAGGGAAAGGGGATACTCTCACTCTCAAATTAGAAAGGCTCGAAGACGGGCATATCAAACTGACCGCAAGGATCTATTATCTCCTAAAAAGGATGAGAAGGCCAAATTAAGTGATCAACCTGTCAGAATGATAACCCAATTTGGAGCCCAATGGCAAGATGTAAAATTAATATTAGAAAAACATTGGAAAATTTTAACTCAATGTCCCAAATTGAATAAAATTGTAGGTGAACGCCCCCAGATGGTAGCAAGAAGAGCACCAAATCTCGGTGATCTCCTTATTCATTCTGATTATCAACCGTTAAAACAAACAACATGGTTAAAATCGCGTACTAAGGGGATGTTTAAATGTGGAAAATGTCAAATCTGTAAATATGTGGATCGTACGGACTCTTTTTCTGATTCAGGAAACAACACTCACTATAAAATTCAAAGTCTCATAAATTGCTCCACAATAAGAGTGCTATATATTTTAACCTGTCCTTGTAAAAAGATGTATATAGGTAAGACCAAAAGACAACTTAAAGTACGAATAGGTGAACATCTTAGAGATATTAGATCAAATGACCCTGAAAGTAATCTTGCACAACATTATGCTAAATATCATGGAGGTAAACTGGACGGTACAAAAGTGAAAGGTTTCTATGCATTGCACTTTCCACAAAGGAGAGGGGATTTTGACAGAGAATTGCTTAAAAAGGAGAAATATTGGATATATAAGCTTGATACATTATACCCCAAGGGGTTAAATGTGGAATGTGATCTCCAAGTATTTTTGGATAAATAGATCTACATAGTTATGTACCCTTATATTTCCATATGTTGACTAACCTATGGCATTTCCCTGTTTTCATTAATAGTTGGATTATATGCTAAATAATTAAGGTTAATCTCTCTTTTTTCGCATTTGGGAACAATATTGATGATCTCATGATATAAGTTTGAGTAGATTTTCTCCAAGAATAACTATAATATAAATGGGCATTTGAAATCTGGGTACTTTTGATAAAGGAATTTATAATGAGATCCCTTAGTCAATATTGCCATCTTGTGGTGGCTTTATGGTAATTTATATTGTACTTTTAGGAATTTGATTTAATAAATAGGCCTGGTAATTCTTTCACTAATATTGCCATCTTCTGGTGAGAATGTGGTAATGTCTTAACTGATCATTATATTTAATCTATGCTCTTTTGATTTATATATGTATTGTTAAAATTGCTAAGCCTTTCCGTTCTCTGATATTTCCAGTCGCCTGTTTTTAATTGTATTCAATAATGACCAGCAGCTGTGCTAAGTATTTAGCCTCTTTTTTCTCCATTGGGAATAGCTGCAAGCTAGTTTTTGCATAAATGGGTGGGTCTTAACCCACTATAAATAGGAAATTAAAATGCAGTTGTCTCATTGGTCCTGACGAAGCTGAGTGAGATACGCCCATCGGCGAAACGCGTTGACGTCATACGTCAGATACGTCACTTCCGGTCATGCGCATTAGGTGGAACGCACGCTGACCTACAAGGAGGAAGCCATTTTCACATGCCATGAGGCAAGCCTAGGCAGCACAGGCGCCGAGAAGAGGCTGGAGCCCGCGGTATATCGGCGGATGTCAGCGGTGGCTCCCTGGCCTCTTTGGCCTTGTATGGCAGTACCTATGAAGGATATTCTTTCCTCTCCTATTATCCATTGCACAGGTGGTGAGTGGACTGTTGCGGGACACTAGATATATGGTCCTATGTGACATATATGACCTATATATCCTATATAGAGTGTAAGCTCTTTCAGTGACTTTCCACATATTGTCTGTTTCACTACAGGATGGGGACATCACGGTGCTTTGTATAGGAAACAAGATATACCACATGTATTTCAACAGGCAGAAGATCTATTGGGATGTGTCTTGTTTTTCTCACAGAAAGTGGTATGTAGTCCACGTGTAGTGGTGAAGAAACCATTTCAAGCAGTGCGCTGCTTTATGCATCTATCCTTTCACCCTGGTAAAAAATGGGGCATATTTTTATTCAAGAGCCCTAAGAAACAGCTGGTTATAATCACAGATGAATGGGCCCCAACCACTTGTGCCGGCATAGGAATGTACTGCATTATTTACATGACATTTATGTTTTGTTTCATATAGGCCTAGAGGCATGCCTTCTTTTTGACGCATACTGTGCTTGCTGTATTGCATACATGTGATATTTATATCTATGGTATAATTTTTTGAAACTCCCTGTTTGGGATATAACCACTCTGGTAGTAGCATAGTCTACACATTTATAAACACGTGTTATGGTATACCTATGGTATAATTTTTTGTATACACCTCCTTTGGGAAGTGTTCACCTATGCGCCAGTGCCACAGGGACTTTAGACTCTTGTAGTCATTGTCCTTTTTGCACAGGTATTTAGACCGGTACTGGTGTCATTTTATATGGTTTTAGGTCTGTGTGTATTGTCTCATACTGAGGTGATGGTAAACCAGGGCGATTGCCCATATGTCAAATTTGTATGTGTAATAAAGCATAATTTTTGGAAATTTTTCTGAGTATCACATTCTGTTCATTATGTAGCCGCTTTCTTTGTGAATTTCTTTTCACAACCCCTTTTTTTGTATGCCTTTTTTGGCTACTGAATGGAGACCATTTACTGGGTGATACGGTAATTTATTGTACGACCTCTTAATAACTATCTTTAACTGATGATCCGATCCAGCTTGACGACCCAACCCAGCCTGATGACCCAACCCAGCCTGATGCCCCGGTGCCTGTGGTCCAGCCTGGTGCCCCAGTGCCCATGGTCCAGCCTGGCGCCCCGGTGCCCGTGGTCCAGCCTGGTGCCCGTGGTCCAGCCTGGCGCCCCGGTGCTGTCGAGCTAGATGACCCCGATACCCGCTGTCGAGCCAGATGACCCGGTGCCCGCTGTCCTGTCTGATGACCCGGTGCCCGCTGTCCTGTCTGTCCTGAGACTTGAAGCTGCTTAAAACCAAGGCTGATTGGCCAGTACTTTAACCCTTTAAACTCCTTCATGTTATCTGTTTGCTGTGCTGTTATGCTCTGTATATTTATATATATATATATATATATATATATATATATATATATGTGTGTGTGTGTGTGTGTATATATATATATATATATATATATATATATGTTACATCTTCTTTCTGTAAATATTTCTTCTGCACCCCTTTTAACCTTTTGGTAATAAATCTTACTTTCTGAAAGTGTTGAACTGTTTCTATAGCTCTTGAATGTAACTTACGAGTCCCTGCCGCTGAAGAACGCTACTATGAGTGTTTAACCCTCTGTATAACCGGTCTGTAGAGATAGCGGTATACTGCCGATTAACCAATCATCCTAGTGTATTGGTGAGTTTCCTCTTTCTCTGTGTAAAAAGGAGGTGGTGGCAGTGTGAAGGGTTAATTGCGTAATTAACCTGACCCAGTAACAATCGCTCCCAGGCTGCCGGTACATAGATTGTGGTCCAATTAGCTAGAAAATCGTTGTGCAGGGTGCAGCTAGGCATGGCATTGTTACGCACGTGACATCGCGGTTTTAGATTGGCTAGTCCTTCGGTCACGAGTTTGGTGAGAGGCTTGGGTCTGATGCCGCGCCCGTCACAGTGAGCATGAAAGTGCAGCAGGTGGAGACGGTCTAGGAGACTGTGCTCAGATGCCTGGGTGAGTCTGAAGATCGGGACCCAGCAGATAAGAAGAGAATTGAGCACAGGAGGTGAGTCTCCCCCTACTTCCAGGGAAACATCACTGGGAGACTGAAGACCCCAAAACTCCTCACTGAGACCTATTAAAATGCCCCCTTCTACAGGAATAAGAGTATATACAGGACAGAGACCTGACGAATACAGAAAAGCACTACAAGGCCTTACAAGATGGCTGCCTATGTACCTGGAGCACAGTCGAGGATGGTGAGTTGCTGTGCTTCACGGCAAGACATTTAAATGTTTATTAATATAGAAGGCCTAGCAGTGAAAATTTTAAACCTGGAACAGTGAGTGGGGGGGGGGGGCAGGGAAAAAACAATAGATGTATTGTCAATTAAACCATTTTGTTTCAACGCTCCCACAACCATTGAGGACGTCGGAGGACATGTATCCATTTGAAAAATTGTTGAATGTAAATATAGCTCCAAAAGGAGTCACCTCTAGGATATATAAGATCATATGTTTATGGAAGGAACTGATCCTCCGGTATTCTTGGAAAAATGGGAAAAGGAGCTTGGAACAGAATTGAATGAGCAACAAAAGAATAGAATTTTTAAACTAACAAAGAGGTGAATATGAGCACAGTTGAAATGAATTATAAATGTTTGGCGAGATGATATATTACACCAAGTGTAGCACATAAACAAGTAGATGTTTCACCTTTGTGTTGGAGAGGATGTGGAGAAAAGGGAACAATGGCACACATATGGTGGGATTGCCCAAAAATACAGAATTACTGGAAGGAAATAATCCGATATACTCAGGAGATATGTGGGATGACTGTACAGAAAGACCCGTGGACGTGTCTATTCTATAATTTTGAGCCTTCAGTGAAACTACTCAAAAACAGAGTACTTTATCACTTAATTAGTGTGGCTAAGGGCCTGATTCCCAATCTCTGGCAGGTTCCGGAGCCACCAAGAATAAATGAATGGATAAATAGAGTTGAAAATATCTATATGATGGAGGAGTTATATCCCATAGAGGAGGATACAATGGAAACATTTAGGAAAATGTGATGTAGTTGGTTAAAATTTAAAACATCTGAAAGATACATGGAACTTGTTGGAGCAGAGGGAGGAAGTCAGGAGAGAGTTTAAAGGAAAATCAGACAGAGAGCATGGAGGAGTGAGGAAAGGGTCATAGATACAGATAGATAATCACGAGAGAAGATAGAAATGCAAAGGTTTTTGTAATTAAATTGTTCTTCTTTTGTACTGGAAAATTAAATAAAGATATGGGGGCGTGGCCTGGTGTGACATGGAGTAGGTCTCGAGCAAGCAGAGCTCCGCCAAAGATTTATTCTTTCAGCTATCCTGTGCATCACACAGCAGCCTTCCTGACCAGATTGAAAATAGCACTAATCATGTCTCCCCCTCGGAAAACAGCAGATGCCTGTGTTAAGCTGGACAAATATAGGCATAAAGAAAGGGATGTGTCAGGGGAAGATGGCGGCTCCTCTATTGCTCAGGAATCCACATCAGCAGAGACTACTAGGGTGTTGGAAGCTATCTCGACCTGCCAAACATCACTTACATCTAAAATAAAAGAAGTTAAGGTGGATATTTCCCTTATTCGGCTGGATCTCTAGAAGCTCTGGGCCCATGTATCTGAAGCAGAAGATAGGGTGAGTAGTGTGGAGGATGCCCTCCCCCCACTACAGGACTCCTCTGAACAGGCACTCTATCTTCTTTCCCAAACTGCAACAAAAGCAGGATGACCTTGAAAATAGGATGAGGCGTAATAACCTCCGCTTCATTGGCCTTCCTGAGGGTGCACAGGGAAACGATCCAGTGGGATTCCTGGAAAACCTTCTCATTTCCACCTATGGTAGAGAGGCCTTCTCAGCTATTTTTGTAGTGGAGCGTGCCCACCGCATGCTGGCTAAACCACCCCCTCAGGGAGCCCCACCACTGGCCTTCATTGCTAAATTTCTTAATTACGCAGATCGGAATGCTATACTATGCCTTTCCAGGGAGAGGGGTAATATACCTTTTGATAACACGAAAATTGCATGTTTTCTGGATTTCTCTATGGAGATACATCGTCGCAATAGATTTTTAACTGTTAAACAACACCTTAGAGTCTGCCATCTTAAGTATGCTATGCTGTACCCGCACGTCTCCGTGTGCTTGGAGAAGACCGTGCACACTTTTTTGAGGAACTGGAGGCTGCCAATGCATGGCTAGATCGACTGGATCCCTCCAGTAATGGACAAAGTTACAGGCAAGGATATTGGTGATAGGGCACTCAAATATTAGAAGGACAGATAAGGCAATGTGTCACAAAGACCACAATCACCGAACAGTATGTTGCTTGCTGGGCGATTGCAGGTCGGATGGCCAGATTGTTTTGTGTGGCAGGGGAGGACCCAGCTGTAATGGTCCATATTTGTACAAATGACAAAAGTGTGTCCTTAAAAATTTTGGGGACTTAGGTGATTTTGGGGACTTAGGTGCTATATTAAAGAAAATGACCTCCAAGTTAGCATTCTCAGAAATACTGTCTGTACCTTGAGCCACACCAGAGAAGCAGCAGGAGCTTAGAGAGGTAAACAAGTGGCTCAGGAAATGGTGGCGGAAATAGGTGTGACGATTGCGGCGTCAGACCCTAGCCCTTCTCACCAACTCGTGACCTAATGTCAGGGACCCGAGATCTTTCCGCGATCACGCGCGGGTCTGCGCATGCGTGGTGTGCCGGGCCGCATTAGCATGCGAGCTTTAGGACCTGGGCACCCGCGACGGCAGCGGCGGCCGCACATTCGCGATCGCTGATGCGCCCTTGGCACCAATGAGGGCGCAGGGCGCCCTATTTAAACAGGTCAGATCTACACTCTAATTGCCGTATGGTCTTATCTGTATCCTGTGTTTCCTGAATTAGATTGCCTTGTTGCCGACCCTGCCTGACCTTGATTTGCTGATTGTCTCCTGCTCTGATCCCTGGCTTGTCTGACCATTCTCCTGTCTAATCCTGCACATTTTGATCTCCTGTTACCGAACCCTGGCTTGTGACCAGTTATCCTTCTGTCTACTGTTTTGTACCGTCCTGCCTCCACCGCTACCCGACTCTCTACCTCCTTACATCAGGCTCTCACCAGCTATACACCTCCGGTAAGTGCTTCTACCACAGCTGGGTGCACCCAGGGGCAGCGACCTGGTTTCGGCCTGCTCCAAGTCCATCCCCACCATCAGGGGCCCTGGTGAACAAGCAGGTCCGGGCTTAGATTCCGCGCCTTAGGGAATTCTGGTCTGTGGAATGCTAGAGGCTACCGCCGGCAGGTCCATAACAGAACCATATGGCCATGACAGAGTCTGGAGGAGGACCCTCTCCCTGGGAAGAGATGTGCCAACACCTGGCGGCGCTCACACAGGCCGTTAAAACACTAGAAGAAGGATATAAGCATCTGGAGGGACAGGTTCAGAGCCTGGCCACACCTGCGCCCACAACATCAGACCCAGTTAGTGCGCCCTCTGCCAGGGGCTTAGCTGAATCTTCCACTGGAGCAGTATTCTCCATCCCTCTGCCAGAGCCGCGAGTGCCAACCCCCGAGCGGTTCAATGGGGGTCGAGGAAAGTTCAGGGCTTTCCAGAACTCCTGCCAG